>NC_056739.1:1703916002-1704046002 GCF_019279795.1 Protopterus annectens | reverse complement strand
ATGTTTTCATCTTAAGATAATGGCCCCTCCCTCTCTTCCTTAATCACTCCACTCGTCTACTATTCTCATGTCATATCACTCATTTCCTTCAAAGAGAGAGTCCAGCTTCTAATATTTCCTTGCATTATTTTCCACCCACCACTTTTATCACCTTTAACCTCCTCTGTCACTGTACTTTTTTGTAGCAGGTTATATTTTCTGAACATCTCCAGAATTACACAAAATACATTTGTGGCCTTGCCAGCAGTCAGGAGCAATGAGAATCACCTTTGGAGTCATATAGGTCTATGTTTTACACCAAATACATACTTACAGCAGGTAACTTTTATTACTCTGAAAATGCCCACTACATTCACAGAATGTCTCCTATGTGCAAACGTTTTCAAATACAATGTACTTGTCATACCAGCTGATCACTAAAGAGTCCTATACCAGCTGATCACTAAAGAGTCCTAAGCAGTGTGTTAACTGTATAACTGCTGGAATTTCTTTTTAATTTTTTTGCAGTCCCCAACTTAGATATTTCTCTTCTTCTGTCTTGTTACTAACGGGTACATGCGTCTCCCATCAGTGTGTGTCATGTGTTGGTCTAGGATGCAGTGTATGCTCTCTCTCTTCCAGCTGATTCAATCCCAAATAGCATAACTTCCAGAGAGAATAAAACTAATAAAGTATGCAGACTTGCTCAAATTACAGGAAACGTACCCTGCAGCTGACAGAAGTTGAGGCATCAGAATAAGAAGGTTGTGGAAAGATAACAAATACCCACCACTGAAAAAGGCCCTCTTATAAGTCAACTAATATGGTAAGCATACATGTGCTGTAAATACATCATTAGCTCTATAGCTGGTTAACTGTTGGGAACAGTTCCAGTAGTAAACTGTTGGGAACAGTTCCAGTAGTAAAACAAACATTTCAGAAAGCCAACATGCAAAACTCAGGTGGTCAAATCCTATTAAAAAAAAAAAAGTTCCAAAAGAGTTGTGATGCTAGCAAGTGACATCAGGTGAAGGTATAAACTGATCATTAAGTGACTACAGTACAAAATGTCTGCAATGGAAAGATTCCTGAAATAAGCAACAGAAGCAGCAACACCATTATAGGAAAGTGGCCTTTGGCACTAGCAGTTTCAAACAGCTAGTTAGCCTCTTGGTGGCAAAACAGGATGCAGTTAGTAATCCACATGTAGAGGATTTGCTTGACAACTGCCGCCCCTCACCCTGTGATATGAAGAGGTATAGTTGCTTTATCTTTATAAAACTCATGAATTTTCTTCAGGTAAACCTAAGCAAAAGGTGCACATACATGGTGTGAAGTTCCCTTCAAGCATGGATTCTTCCTCCAGAAACGGAGCAGAAAATAGCGTGTACTTGGCAGAACTCCTGGCAAGAAACATGGATAGATCCTAATAGACCACCCACACAAGTAAAAGACTAAATCCAATTTCTTAGAAATAAGATCACACATCTTTGTAACCCTGTGAGCAAAAGTGAAGGTCACAAAGAAAACAAAAAAAAATCTTCCAGAGATGAACTTCAGTGGCACCAACTAGTAAGCCTGAACAGAGAAAGTACAGTTGTGTACACTTACCATAAATGTAGACGTTAGTGAATTCACTGTTGCAGTCATCATTTTTTGGGTTATCTGCTTGCAGTAGCCCTCAGTTAAAGTCTTGGGTCCTGCATCGGTTGCTGTCCCTCCCTTCCATGGCGTCAGGTTGTCAGGGGTATAAGACATGCAGCAGACGCCATTACATCAGTTTTTCTTGCCCCAGATGCCATGTGCCCCCTTAATGGGAAGCAATTAAATCTATAAATATACAAGGTTATACCTCCAACAAAAAAGCAAATACACCAAAAAGCTTTTGAAGATAGTAAAGGAAGTAAAGGTATATCCAAAAAAGAAAATGAAGGGGGCTAGAGGGAGGGTAACCAGGACTGCAACAGTGAATACACTAACATCTACATTTATGGTAAGTGTACACAACTGCACTGTGTTCTTCGTTTTTCACTGTTGCAGTCATCACTTTTGGGTAGATTCCCAAAGCTAAGGATGGGAGGATGAATTTAAATAGAATTAGGACCAGCTAAAAGGCCCTGCAAGACTGCAGTGGCAAACCCAGCTCTGGATTTAGAGAAAATTGGCAGATGGTAATGTTTGCTGAAAGTATGTACAGAACTCCAAGTAGCAGCTTCTAGGATGTCCCTGGTAGGGACGCCTCTGAGGAAGGCTGTAGAGGTAGATGCAGCCCTGGTAGAGTGGGGTCTGATCCCCTGTGGGATATGTTTTCCATGATGGTTTGTAGCAAACAAGAATGCAATGGCCTATCCATTTGGAAATGGTTTGCTTTGAAACAGCCTTCCCCTCTGCCCCTGCAGCCAATACCACCAGCAGTTGATCAGATTTCCTTTGAGGTTTAGTTCTAAGTAGAATCTAAGTTGTCTGTGCATGTCTAAGGAGTGCAGAATCCGTTCCCCTTTGTTCTGTGGATTAGGAAAGAAGGTTGGCAAATGTATGGACTGATTAAGGGCCACACTGGATTAGTCCTGAGGGACACCCTGTCCGCATGAAAGACTATGAAAGGCTCCACTGCCATGAGGGCCTGTAATTCAGATACCCTTCTTGCTGAAGTGATTGCTTAAAGGAAAGCTGTTTTCCAAGAAAGGAATTTTAAGTCTGCAGTGGCAGCTGGCTCGAAAGGAGGAAGGGTGAGCTTTTCCAATACAAAGTTGAGGTCCCAAGCTACAGTTGGAGCTCCCCTGGGTGGTCGTAGATTTTTGGCCCCTCTGAGGAACTGCTTAAGCAGTGGATGAGAGAAGAGGGGTGGTTCTGTGTTATAATGAGCTGAGATGGCTGAGGTGTGAATTTTGATGGAGGAGAAAGACAGGCCCTTATGAAACATCTCAGTTAAGTACTGTAAGATCTGAGGTAAATTGGGCACTGTTGTGCTCATCCCTTGAGATTGGCTCCAGGCACAGAATCTTTTCCATTTTTCAGCTTAAGACTTTCTGGTACTAGGCCTCCTTATCTCTAAAATTATACCAATCACTGGTTTACTGAGGGATGGTAAAGGAGAAATTATGTAATTAGCCAGGCTGCTAGATTCAGTGTTTGAAGTGGAGGATGCAGAATTTGGTTCTCTTGCTGAGACAATAGAGTAGAAGTCTGAGGCAGGTGCCATGGGACCCACCGTGACATACTGCGCAAGAGGGGGTACCAGTGTTGACGTCGCCAGTGTGGTGCAATCAAAATCATCCTTGGTTTGTCTCATTTGATCTTTAGTAGCACCTTGGAGAGCAGAGGCAGAGGAGGAAAGACAAACTGATAGGTTTTTCCAGCTGAAGGACAGAGCATCCACTTTCCAAGCTTGTTTGTGGGGAGTCCTTGTGCAGAATTTGTCCAACTGATAGTTTTGGGGGGGGGGGGGAGGCAAACAAGGTCTATATCTGGGCTCCCCCATTTGCTTGTCAATATGTTGAAAATCCTTGGTTCCAATTTCTACTCGTGTGGATCCATGAGGTTTCTGCTTAGTTCATCTGCCAGTGTATTTAGTTTTCCTGGCAGGAACTGAGCTTGTAAATGTACCCGATAGCTCAGGGCTGTGTTCCACAATGCCATGGCTAGTCTGCAGAGAGGGTAAGAATGTGCACCCCGCTGCTTGTTTTTTATGTACCACATAACAGTGGTGTTGTCCGTCTATCATTATTTGTCCTGGAAAAATGTGGTCATTGAAGGCTTCAGAGCATTCTGTACAGCTATAATTTCTGACTGATATGCAGGTGCATTTGACTTGGGTTCCATTTGTCCTGAATGCACTTCCCTGCCAGGTGGGCCCCCCATGCATAGTCTGATGCGTCTGTTAAGGTTTGGGCGGCAGGGGGTAGTGTGAATGGTAGTCCCTCGTTCTGTTGGCAGTCCTCTGCCCACCAAAGAACTCTAGGTGTAGGCAAGGTAGGATAGGAATCATTGCCTCTAGATCCTGTGAATGTTAACACCATAGGCTTTTGAGACACCATTGCAGTTTTCTCATATGCAGCCTTGCATATAGAATTACAAGAATGCAGGAGGCCATGAACCCCAAGGCTTGCGGTATTTGCCTTGCAAATAACTGGGTTTTTGTGGCCACTTGTTTGAAGTAGGTTGTCAAATGAATCCGTTTCTCTGGTGTGAGGAAAGCCATCTGGGAAGTTGTAGTCAAGCTTGCTCCCAGGAATCTAATTTGTTGACAGGGTACCAGTTGTGATTTATTTTCGTTTATGATGTACCCCAGACAAGTCAGTACCCTTCGAACAAAGGCCAGATGATTGAAAAGTATGTCCTGGCTTTCTGCCTGAATTAGACAATCGTCCAGATATGGGTATAGTTTCATAGTTTAGTACTAGGCTATCTGCCCTGGGGCATTTGTAAGCCTAGCCATAGTGATGTAGCTTTTGCCACCCCATGAAATGATACAAAAAAGTACAGAATAAATTTAGACACAATGAAGGTCCCCTTATATAATAGAATTAGTTTACTGTGCCCCTGTCTAGCAGTGGCACAGATGTGACCCCTGGGGTAAACTTACGATCTCCCATCCACTCAAGATTTCTCTTGAAGAGAGTCAGTGAGGGGCTCTGCCTAATATGAACTGGGATCTTGTTCCAAAGCATGGGAAGCCTCTGGGTTAGGAATCTATCCCTCCAGCATGTCCTATTCATACTTGTGCCAAGGTTTGAGTCTTTAGCTCTCGTGGTCCTGATGAATTTGGATTTGTTGAGGTGGAGCATGTCCATCAGATCCTGATTGGACATGGCCTTGTACATCAGGCAGTGATCACCTCTGAGCAGGCGGTATGCTACTGAATAGAGCTGAAGTTTCTTTAGTCTGGCAGAATAAGACATATGTTGGAGACCCTTGATCCTCTTGGTGAGGTACTTTTGTGGTCTCTCCAGCTGTTGCAAATGCCGGGTGAGGTACATACCAAATGGGGCATTGTACTCAATCATGGGTCTGATGAGGGAGGAGTATAGGGGTACAATGACATCCTTGGATCTGGATGTGAATCCCTTCATGATGAGGTGTGCAAGGTAGAATGTTTTTCTAACCACTTTGGCAACGTGGGTGTCAAATGAGAGGTCGCTGTCGACTTGGGTCCCTAGGTCTCAGATTACTTTTTCCGTACTCAGTGGGTTGCTGTCTATGTGATAATTTGTGGGTACTTTGTTTTTCCCAAAGGGGATGACTATACATTTTTTGGCATTTAGTTTAAGGCCGTGACTCCAGCACCAGTTGTCCATTTCTGTGAGGCCTTTTTGTAGGATGTATGTGTCCACTGGTGTATCGACTATGGCGCCTAGTTTGCAGTCATCTGCGAACTTTGTCAGCCACAACCCTCCCATGTTTGCTTTAACATCTGAGAAATAAATGCTGAACAAGAGGGGTCCCAGGACAGATCCCTGTAGGACACCACTTGTGACTGGCTTTGAGTCTGACATTGCTCCAGCGATTTTAACTTTATGGGTTCTGTCCTTTAGCCAGTTTGCAACCCATCTAGTGACATAAGGGTTTACGTTTAAGCTGTTGAGCTCATCTATGATGCCCGAGTGGGGTATTGCGTCGAAGGCCTTAGCCAAGTCCAGGTAGGTTGTATGGACTGCTTTGCCCTCATCAATGGCTCTAGTGACTGTTTTGAAAAAGTCAACCAGGTTCAAAAGGCAGGATCTGCCCTTTACCAAGCCGAACTGGGTGGGGTCAAGTGTCTGTAGGTCCCCTATGTCTCTGTTTATGAGTTCCATAATGATTCGTTCCATAGCTTTGCAGACCAGGCTGGTTAAGCTTATGGGGCGGTAGTTCCCAGGGTCTGTAGAGGTACCCCGTTTGTGGAGTGGGACCACTGTTGCTGTACGCCAGTGTTCAGGTACATATCCTGTAGTAAGGTTAAGGTTAAATAGCATTTTTATGTGCGGGTTTAGCTCCTCTTGGAGTTCACATAGCACGCAACTCGGGATACCGTCAGGTCCCATTGATGCTTTTAGCTTTGTTGAGGGCGGTTCTCACTTGGACATCTGAGATGACAGGGAGATTACATTCAGCTGGGATAAGTATTTCTTCTTTTGGGGGTGAGGGAGGGGAGAAATTTGCACTGAACCTGTCAGCCAGAATGTTGGCAATATCTGTGGGTTCAGTGTATTTTTTGTTGTTGTGAACTAACTCTGAGCATATCTGAGGGTTTTCGCCCAGGTTTCTAACATAGCTGAAGAATGCTTTGTGGTGATCTTTAGTGTCCTTAGCGATTTTTCTCTCAAAGTTGGCCTTGGATGTTTTTATGAGAGAACGTAGTTTTCTGCTAATGTTGATCAGAGATGTCTTCCCTTTATGGGATTTAACTCTGACGTGCAATAGCTTCCTTTTTTGTTATACAATTTGTTAATGGCGGAGGTCCACCAGACAGGACGCTTGCCTTTGGTGGAGAGGGACTTGGATTTATTTGGGATTGCATGATCCATGCATTCTTGGAGATGTCCATAGAAAGCATTTGTGAAGGTTTCGGCATTGTGGGATGTGGTATCCACTGGCCCAGTGAGCTTAAAGGATACCATCTCAGTCTTAAGAAGAGTGAAGTCTGCTTTTGAGAAGTTTTTCACTGTGGTCTTTTGTGCTGGGGGTGGAGGTGGGATATGTATATCCAGGGTGATTAGTTTGTGGTCAGATCTCACTAGTGAGGGGTATACCTCCGGTGTGGAGCATTTTGTCCCCATGTTTGTGATGATCAGGTCTAGTATATTATCTCCCCTTGTATAGCAGTTTTGCCTATGGTTAGTTGCACCTGTATGGTCTCTGATGCTTTATGTGTTGCTACTAACCTTGAGGTGTGGGTGTCCTTGATGAATATGGACACTCCCCCTCCCTTTATGGTTCGGCCCGGGTGTTGGGGCCGAAAAGCATGATACGAGGTATAGCCTGGTAGCGCTGGGGTGCTCTCAAGGAGCCTTGAACCAGGTTTCAGTTACTGAACAGATGTCTATGTTCTCCATGCTGAGGAGTGCATCGAGTGCCTGCATCTTGAGATTTAGACTTCTGGCGTTGAGCAGCATTACCCTTGTTTTTTTTCCATTTTTGTTTTCTAAGGAGGTGGGTTTGTCTTTTGAGCCTTGCCTAAAAAAGGCACTATGGGGGTGGCAAGAGCCTTAGCCAATATCTGGAAGCCCAGTGGTGACAGGTGCAAGCCATCCCTTGTGAAGCAGCGTGGCTTGTCCAACATGTCATCCCAGGCCGACAGACATTGGATCCCCTTAGAATGACACCAGTACTTGAGCCGTTATTAAAGCTGATCATCTTGTCTTTGTATTGTGGCATCATTCTTGGTGAGGGCAAGATGCTGCTCAGGGTCAGGGTCATACCAGCCTGGGCTACATAATCAGAGAGCTCCTCTATGTCTCTTTTCATGTAGTCCAGGGAGGTACGTCTCAGGTCATTCACGCCAGCATGGACAATGACGGAGTCATATTTGTACTTGCTTTGGAGTGACCTGAGTGCATGTGTTATGTGGCGGATCCTAGCTCCCGATAGGCAGCTCACAGTCACCCTCTCCTTGTTCAGCCTGGTCAGCGGGACATCAGTGTGTCTGACTATAGAGTCACCTATTACTAGTGTATCAGGCATGGTGTTTGGCCTTAAGGGCTGTGATTGGTTGACACAATGATTTATTGAAGTATGTGTTTTGTTTTGAGGTGGTGGATTTTTGGATGTCTGCTTTGGGAGCCTCTGTTGTTTTGCTAAGTTTTTTATTAGAGCCTCCAAGTATGTCTTTGTGTTTTTATGCGTTTGGTTTGCAGTTGCGGTAGGTCTATGTGGGACTGGGTTTGTTGTGTGTGTGTGTGTGTGTGTGTGTGTGTGTGGTTACCATCTCCTCCCGTCTGGTCATGCCAGCCCTGAGTTGAGAGAGCTCAGCCTCCAGTTTGGCTATATAGTTGCATCTCTCACATGTATTTGTGTTTGTTGGGAGGAGGAGAGGGTTGTCTGTGTACATGAGACAATTGTAGCATTGTCTCAAGATACCCAGATTAACCAGCTGAACTGGAGAGGACACCAGTAATCTACCACTCGACATGCTAGAACAGTACAAGGGAGTGCTGTGCCTTTAAGGGAAGTGGATATTCACAGGGGTGGTAGGTGGATGTAGTGCTTTACTTAATACGAGAGTGCTTACTTAGTAGAGAAGTTTTGAGAACAAGTGCTAGGCTTATAATATAGTGAGTAGTCTGATTATACTAAGAGTAGAGCTTCCTTAAGGGAAAATTTGAAGAGCACACATGGCGGAGCCAGAAGAAGTTTAACCTTGTTTAACCGGCGCTGCGCTATGCACACAACCGCACAAAGCCGTGCAAACACGGATTTTAAACAGGGAACTACAAAAGAGCTAGAAATGGTCCAAAACAACCAATTACTACAGCTCTTGTGCTGAGGTCACTTCCTACAGGGACAGGTAGGCTGCTCAAGGCTCCCCACTCCCACTGGTGAGCAAAGAAACTTCCTTCTATCCAAGTAAGGTAATGGACAACACAGGAACTACACCACAACCCAGAATACAGCAATGCCTGTAAACTGGTCTAAACTAGTCGAGGAGAGGCGGGAAAACAAGGATTATTTTTTTGTTTTTTTGATAGAAACACACAGAAAATGCAGAAACAGTGATAAATCAGTTACACAGGCTAGCACACTTTAGTGGGCAGCCTCAACAGTTAAATTAAACAAACAAACTTTCGATCAAATTCGACTAAAAAGTAACTAAGTGCAGATTTTAAAATAATGCAGCAAACAGCTAAAAAAACAGTTTAAGCTTGTTCAGGGTAAGCTACAGAAGCTATTCCAAGTAAAAAAAAGCAAAGATACTTAAATCCAGAAAGTAGTCACTTTTCTGAGTTCTCTGTAGCTAGGACCACTCTGCAGGACCACGAGGAGCTTGTCTGAGCAGTATAGCCAGAAAAAAATCGCCCAGAATGCAATGACTGGAGCTAGGCACTTTGTGAATACCCTGGGTGCAGCAGATAAGCCAAAGGGCAGTGCAGATAACTGATGGTGCATGTAGCCTGCTTTGAAGCGTAGGTATTTTCTGCAAGACTCCCCGATAGGGATGTGCAGGTATGCTTCTTTTAAGTCTAGTGTTGCCAACCATGCATCTTTGCCTAGCATAGGAAGCAGCTGGTGAAGAGTCAGCATCTTGAATTTTGGAATCACCATAAAGGTATTTAGGTAGAAAGGTCCAGGATAGGATGCCATGTATTGCCTTTTCTGGGTACCATGAAAAAAGCCTCGAATAGAACCCTTGTCCCTTTTCCTCTTCTGGTACCAACTGGATAGCCCCCATGCTTGAGAGAGAGAGTACTTGATTTTGGGCCTCTGCCCACTGATTTGGGGGTAGATCTGGCCACCCGCTTGGTGTTGGTAAGGTGTGGAAGTGAAATCTGTATCCTTGGGACACTATTTAAAACCCATTTGTGCTGGGTAATGAGTTCCCAGTTTTTGGCCTGTAGGCCATTCTTTCCACCTAAAGGAGCATTCAGTTGGGAAGTGCTTGGAAGTTTTAGAAGCAAGTCATTGAGACGGTTTTCCATGGGGGGGGGTCTTGCTACTCCCTGATTTGGGTGCGGAACCCCCCCCCCCCACTGCTTAGTCTTGTATGTCCCCTGGGACTGAAACCTGGGGTTTCTACTATGTCTGGGTTTGGCTTCAGAAGACCTTAAAGAGGCTGGAAAGGACCAATTCTTAGAGGGCCAGTGCCTACTAAATCTAGGAGGCTGACCTTGTAAGAAATCTTTAACAGTTTGCATAGATTTAGTTTTATCTTCCATCTTTTTAAGAACTTCCTCAGCCTTGTTGCCAAACAGACGGTCCTGATTTAAGGGAGCATCCAACAATTTAGCTTTAACATGATCAGGTAAAGATTGCTCCTTCAGCCAAGCATGCCTTCTGAGCACAGAACCAGTAACAGCAGCCCTGCAAGAAGAATTAAATCCGCATTGCAAAGTATTTTCCATTTTCCAACCGGTTCAGCAGAATGCATTAAATCCTGTAATTATTTATTTTCCACACAGTCAGGAATCAACATCATTTTCTGTTTAAGCAATCCAATAATGTTGACACTTTAACATATGAAATTGGCAGTTTAAAGCCCTAATGGCCAAGGTTGCAGAAGTGTAAACCTTCTTGCCACATCTATCCAGCGCCCTGGAGTCTATCAGAAGGGGTAGAATTTTTAGCAGTAGAAGCCTTAATGCCCTTGGGTCCCTGTAAAATAATCTCTGGATCCGCAACAGGATTTTTAAAAAGGAACTTGTGTGAATCAGGAACCCTGTAATATCGGTCAGGTTTTCTGGGAGCATGAGGCAAGGAATCAGGGGCCAAACTAGATTCCGAAAAAGCATCATCAACAATGTCTTGTACTGGAGGAATAGCTAAAGGCCTATGCTGAGGCAGGAGGAAAAATCCTGGCTTTCCCAGAGTATGTAAGATTTCACCAAAAGAAAAATCCTCTGGAGGGGAAGCAGAGGGAATATAGAATCCTCCGCATCAGAATCCTCATAAGTAGATAAGGGCAAATCCAGATCATCAGAAGAATCAGAAAAATCAGAATCCTGGTCAGATGATTCATAAACAACTTCAGTCATGTCTCTTAGGAGGAGGAGGCTGGCTTCCCCTGATTAGAGTTATATGATCTTCAGCCATTCTTATCATTTGTTTTTTAGGAATAGAGGCCTGAGCATGAGGCCTGGACATCGTTTTTTTAGGCATGTTTCAAGATTTAGGCCTAAAAGGAGGCATTGGTCTAATATGAAAGTCCATAGGCCTGAATACACCCTCAGATGCCAGTGCCTGCTCAGCAGCTCCGGACCCATCAAACGTAGAGACATCCGCAGGTTCCATAGTTGAAGCATCTCGCGGCATACTGGACTCAGAATGGGTCTCATTAGAGGCCTGCGAATCAAAAGTAGCGGATATCAGGGGCTGTGAAAGCGCCTCATTGAGTACCGGCAAACTGGTGACTGGCTTAGAAGCGTAGTTGACAAGTTTTGGACCTTGGCGGCCTCTCTCTGTCTTTATCCTTGCATTTTTTCGGAATCCCGGTAGTCGGATGGCTAACCGACAACATTTCTGGATAATCAAACTGAGAACTGAAATATTTTGAGGCGAAAATATACAGACGACGGATAGTGCGCTGATTAAGTAAAGCACAAAACCAACAGCATGGTACTTTGTGGTCAGGGCTTAGGCAAGGAATAGAGTACGAATGAAAATCTTTGAGGTATTTGCTTTCCACAAGTAATGCAATTATTAACTTTTACTGACATCGGTAAGGAGCAAGAAAAAGTTTCCCCAACAGGGTACTTAGCTTTAGTTGAAGACTTCGGTTCTGAAACTCAAAAACTAAAATTTCAGGAGTCGGCCGACCGGCACTTGCGAACTGCTTCTGCTTCGGGCACTGCACGGCAAGAAAGACTGATGTAATGGTGTCGGCTGCATGTTTTATACCCCCGACAACCTGACGTCATGGAAGAAGGGACAGCAAACAATGCAGGACCTAAGTGCAAGCAGATAACCCAAAAGTGATGACTGCAACAGTGAAACACGAAGAACATCAAACTTATCACCATACCAAGACAAAGTAAATCTCTTCAAAAGGTGGGCAAAACAAGCACAACTCCTTTAAGAAACTGCATGCCTTCTACACACTCCGGATGGTCAGAAGTTACAAAGACATGCATCATGACTGGGAAGCCAGGGGTAATGCCAGGTTAAAAGGAATATCAATGAAGTTTGCTAATGTCAAGCTGAATAATAGGAATGTATTCTGTTTTTTTTTTCCCTGTTCCTGTCATATTTATCTACAGTCTATCTTCTCACAGTAAAAAGGAGACATTTTTGCTTGTCCAGATGTCAAAAAGATAAAAAGATGTACCGATTCTCTCGTCATGATGACATCTTCTAATATAAGAAAATAAGGACAAGTGGACAGTGGAATGTAATGGCTACTGGATTGTTTTAAGAGTCAACTGGGATTTGATTCAATAAAACAGATGTGGGGGTGATTTGACAAACTCTGGTGACTGGTATTTGGGGGAGCTGGTTTATGACGAAATTCCTTAGCAATGATGATCCCAGGAACACGAATTGGCAAAGGATTTTTGCTATAGAACTGCATGATACAGCAGTTGACAATTATTTAGTTGCTGTGGCTGTGGTAACTAACACATGTGGAATTACTATGTCTGTGAGAACTAGCTATTTATTTTGAGGTACAGTATTCCTGTGGCAAGCTAACCAGGGACCTTCAACATCTGGAATTAGGATGCATTGAAATCAATGTTTATTGCATTTTCTTTTAATTTCTCTCATGTGCATTTGTACTATTTTCAATAAATAAAAATGTATTCACCTTTATATTCTTGTGGGTGGTATTTATTTATTACAAGCCTATTCATGTGCTGTTTAGCTGAGAAGAGGGTAACCATTATTTACACTATGGAGTAGCAAAGTATAGGGCAAGTGCCTCTGAGACATCTTCAGCTGACTATCAATGATGAGAGATTAACTAGCAATAGAGCAGACAGGTGACCAGACGTCTCTCATAATACTGCCTTACCAGGAAGAAAGTTGTGGGAAATTGGAGAATTCTTTCAGCCTTACTTGAGATGCATCCGTCAGTGTACATGTGAAAATACGTTACAGAGTATAAAGCATGCACTGGAAGACACAGTTCCAGACAGAGTGGCGAAGCTCAATAAGTGAACAGTTTGGGTGTGAAGGCTGGAAGCCTATACCCAGGACAGCAGTGAATATTCCCTTTACGCATTTGAACCCAGATTATACTTTGTGGATTAAATATTGAAACGGTTGTGCATTTTCTTTGTATCGCTTCATCCTTTGGGTGAGACAGTGATGCATCTCATCCTTCACCCAGGTGGTAGTGTTGCCACCTGTCATCTAAATTTGATGGCAGTGGTACAGCAGGACTACTACATCACAATGACCACAGAAAGTAGTTGCGCAAAATGTTTGAATGATCACTGCTAGAGTAGCCTTAGATATAGGAGTTATCCTGCCAAGGACACAACAGCTGGCCATTTTCCAAAGCCTCAGGGCACCTTCCACGTGCCCAAACTGTCAAGCAGTTCAAGCTCAGATGACTAAGACGACAAGATTGGGTGTGAAGCCCCTTCAGAGCTTTCCTGACAGCAGAAAGAGGGAGGCCGAGGACTATGCTAGGAATAAGAGAAAAAAAATACATACCAGAAAACAAGGATGGTGGAAGGAAATGGCTACTGCAGCAGTGATCAAACAAATACAGTTATGTTAACATTACTTAGACAACTGTACTATGGTCACCATATTAATCACTGCTTAGTGGCCTTAGCTATATGGGTAGATTACCCCAGCTAACTACATTTGGGAGGTGGCAGAAGAGTCCAAGAACCCCTGGAGAAGGTCCAGATCAAGCTTTGCTAGGACCAGAGAAGGAATCAAGCTTACAGTACTTAAAAAGTATGTACAGAGGACCAAGTAGCAGCTTCTGGAATATTTTCAGAATCCATCCCTGTCCAAAAAGCCACAGATTAATCCAAGGCCCTAGAGTGGACCTTTACCCTGCCTGGAATAGGTTTAATAGCCTTAGACAATTATATGGAAATTGTCTGTTTCGATACAGGTTGTCCCTTTCCCTTCCTCTTACCTTCACAAGAAATAAATAATCGATGCAAAGATTTGAAAATGTTGTTATGTCAAGATAGTACCAGAACTGTCTGTGGACATTAAGGTATGCAGTATCCTTTCTCCCTCATTTTTAGGTTCGGGGGAGAGAAAACAGGGAGATAGTTTGGCTTAAAGTAAACTTGGATACCATTTTAAACATGAGAAGGATTAGGTAGGGTCGACTCACTGTAAGAGCTTACAACTCGAGAAACCCTTCTTGCAGAGATCAGAGCAATTAGTAAAACAGTTTTCCATGTTAAGAATCTCAAGCCAGCCAGATCAGCTGGTTCAAATGAGTAAGTGTTAACTTCTCTAAACACAAAATTAAGATCCTAGGGAGGGCCCACAAGTTTATTTGGAGCACTCTTAAGCAAAATCTCTCAACATTCTGACATGAGACTTCTTTGAAAGAGAGAGATTCATGGGCAGACATGCTGAAATGGCTGATAAACCTTAACAGAGGAATAAGGTCTTAGGATAGAAACCCACACAAATCTATAAAACCAGAGAACAACTAGCCCTGACTGGGTGCTGGTTATACTGTTGGCACCAACTAAAAAACCTTTTCCACTTGCTAATATACAATCTTCTAGTACAGGTTCTCTTGCCTCCATTAGTACCTGCTGCACATCCTCAGTCAACAGGTGCTTAAAAGAAATTAGGACTCTACCATCCAGACAGTCAACTGAAAATAATTGAGGTCCGAATGCATCAAACATCCCTGTTCTTGCGTGAGTAGAAACAGTCTATGAGGAAGCTTTTAATAATTGCCCCTGGCCATTTCTAAAAGAAGGGAGAATCACAGCTACCTAGATAAGAGGGGAGTCACCACAAAGATCTTGTGGGATTCCTTCTGAATCTTCAGAAGTACCCTGGATATTAATGGAAAGGGTGGAAAAGCGTACAATACAGGGACATTGCTATCCAAAGAAAATAAAAGGCCTCCGTCTTCCAGGCCTTCTTGCATACAGTCCTGGAACAGAATCTTGCCAGAAGACTGTTCAAAGAGAAGGCAAAAAAGGTCTACTTGAACTCCCCACACATGCAGCAAATCTTAGAAGACCACCTGATCTAACTTCCATTTGTGAGGTATGTCCTTGTCCTACTCAGCTTGTCTGCCATGCAAATTTGCTCTGACAGAATGTAGGATGCCTGCAGAGTGAGACTGTGCTGTGAATCAATATACCAAACAAATATGGCTTGTCTGCAAAGGGGTGTACGATCTGAGTCATCTGATTCCCCCTTGCTGGTTGATGTACCACATGACTATGGTATTGCCTGAAACCTTTTGACGAGGTACCAGGGACCAGAGATGGTTCAGAGAGTTCAGTATCTTGATCAGGGCAAGCATCATCTAGCTGTCTGTGCTCGCATCTGTCCTTAGTGTCTCCACAATCCTTGTACTTTTATCCCTCCTGAAACTGCTCTCCAAGCGAAGTCTGAAGCATCAGTGGTGACCGAGTGCTTTGGGCATGGAGGGGATCTGAATTCAAAGATATCTATTATCTCCACCAAAAGACCTCTTTTCTGAGGAACCCCCATCACAAATATTTGAAAAGACAGGGTGTTGTTGTTGGGACCAAACTGATTTCACATTGCACTTTATCTTTCTCAAGTGGAGTCTTGCCAAGGATATCATTAGAATCACAGATGCCAAGAGACCCAAAATCTTGAGGTATTCCCTTGCACTGACTGAAGCCAGAGTGGAAAACCTTAGAAATGGATCTAAATAAAGATCTATTTTTTTCCTGTGGAAGAAAACCTCTTCCAAGTGAAGTGTCTAACTGACAGACTTCCAGAAACACAACACTGCGTGAGGGAATCACGATAGATTTTTGAAAGTTCTCTTGTAATCACAGCTTCTCTCACCCAAGAGAGATATTTCTGGCACTTTTGCAAGTCATCTAAATATGGAAAAGTGGATACCCTGTAACCTGCAATGAGCTGTAACTGGTGCTAGACAGTTTGTGAATACTCTTGGTGCAGTGGACAGTCCAAATAGTAAAAAAGAATCCATCTGTCCAACACAATCTGTTGCCAAACAGAAAAATGGAGATTCAGACTCCATGCAAGAAGAAAGGGGCCAGGGGTTGGAAGGAGTCACAAGGTATCTTGAACAGTCATTCAGATCCAACTTTGGTTTTGGAAGGTTTGAGACTCTTCGGAACCCCCTTACCATTTTTTTGTAAAAAAAAGTCAGTTTACTTTTTTTTTTTTTTTTTTACCATAACTGAATCAGGGGATACCAAAACCCTTGGAAAATTTGGAAAAGGAGGGTTGAAAAACCTCAGACTCACTGAAGCAGCTTGCATCTTTTATCACACTTTTAATCACCTCTACAGCAGAGGGGCTCTACCCAAGGAAGAATTTAAGAATTCATTTTTAACATAATCTGGGAGGTTCTGAAAATCCAGCCATGCAAATCTCCTTAAAACAGTACCAGCGGCCATAGCCCTGGAAGCAATATCAACAGGGTTCTACCCATATTGAAAACAATAAGTAATGAACGACCTGTGCAACAGAAGAAACGGATATATTTAAAGCAGATCTTTCCTCACAAGAAACTGCAGACAAAACATTCCTTATACTTTCACAATTTCTCAGAAAAAAAACAAGCGCCAGACAATTAAAAATTCTGAAAATCAAAGTTGAAGTATACACTTTCTCCCATAGCTATCACAAAATTCCCCATCCTTATCAGAAAAGGCCTTATCAGAAAGGGTAGACTGGAATTAGCCATGTCTTTAGCAGCAGTGTAAATCAACAGAATTTATAGCTGCCAAGTTAGGTTTGGGAATAGTGCATACAATTTAAATGACTGAGGACCTTTATACATCCTATTTGCCTTTTTAGGGCAGCAGGCCTGTCAGGAAAATTGCAGACAGTACCACATATCCTCTAAAGCCAACAGAACAAGTGTGGGTTTTGTAAAATCCTTTAACGACTCATAGTATTTTCTGATGGACTGAGAAAGCGGTGTTCTCGTATTAGAAACACTGGCACATTCTAGCAATAATCTCAGATAACCCTCACAGGGAGAATTGGACACCAAGGTCTCCTAAGAGTCTGAATCACAAATCTGAGGAAAAAAAAGCTATCCATCCCTGCTTCTTCCTGCTCAGATTCAGTATCTTAAACCTTCAAGGAAAAAAGGAATCCTTCCTCCTTTTACCAGAATCTACTTTACTAGAAAGAGCAACAGCCTGAACTAAACACTGAAAAAGACACAGTAAACTACTCCTATCCAAAGAAATTTTGAAGAATAGATGCATCCTTGGTTTTCAGGGGGTTTTTTTACAGGAAAGAAAAGGAGCCAGTTATGATACTAATGCAGAAGCTGCTTCCCCAGGGATGGATGCAGCATTCAACAGGGAAACCTTCCCTGTTCCCTCAGTGGACACAGCAGAGCCACTCTTGTTGTTCCTGGGAGAGGTGACTCCAACAGCTCCAAAGGACATTGCTAACCCTCCAGGTCCACAATGGCTGCGGGTGCTAGATCAGAGGGATCTGGGGTAGAAAATGAGTGGTCTGAGGTACGAAAAAATGGCCACAGCAGAGTCATCCACTTGTGGCCGAGGCAAATTGCTAGCTTGCTGTGGCGGCAAACACTGTTTGCTTAACTTTTTCTTTTTGTGGGCAGGAAGAGGACGGACTATGGACCAGTTGTCTCTTCCATGGTAAAGTCAAAAGTAGTGCCTCTTTCCCAAGGAAGACAGCAGCAACTGTCGGAAAACTGCCAGTGCACAAGAGTAACATTTTTCACAGGAAAAAAAAACACAGTAAAAAACACTTTACAACACTGTCAGCACCAGAAGGAAAAAAAAAATTTCTCCACAGAAGACAAGTTATCAGACTACAGTACTTTTAAACTTGGAGAAAAAAATACAAGTGCTCCATTTAAAAGTACATTACAAGTACTCCATTTAAAAGTACATTACAGTCTTGAGATAGTTCGTTAAAACAAAACGCTCCTAGCTTTAAAATTTTCCTAAAGAGGAAAAAACATCAATAAAACTTAAGAAGTGGAAGTTTTTCTCCCAAAGGGAACTTATCTTGCCCAGCAAAAGCACAAGCCCAACCACCAGTCCTGAAAAGCCTCACAGGACTGTACTCCAACAGCAGTAAAGCTCTGAAGGGCTTTCCAGCCAAACTTGTGTTTTAGTCAGCTCACCTTGAGTTGCCTGACACTTTGGGTGCATGGAAGGTGCCCTGAACCTTTAGAAGCGGTCTGGCAGTCTTACAACCCATACAGATGTCTGAAATTATCAGAATCACCTGCAAGACCACCAAGTCTTATGATCATTCATGCCTTGACAGTATCTTCCCACAGACCAGACATATCAGTCCATCCCTGCGTAAACATGTGAAGGAATACCCATCCAGTCATTTAGGTTATCCTTAAATAAGATAGCTAGTCACACCGATTAACATCCAGAGAAAGTTTATTCCAGAAATTTAACAGGCACTGGGTTATAAACTTATCCCTCCATCATGTTCAGTTTTTCTCTTGGTGAAGACATCGGTCTCTGGTTCTCATATTGATGGAGATATTGGAATTGCAGAAATACTGGAGGTCCAGGGGAACGGTCTCTCTAAAGGCATGCTGAGTGAGACAGAGATCTTCCCTCAAAAGTCTGTAATACTCTAAATAAAAGGATAGAGCTTCCAGCCTCAATTAGTAGCTCAGGGACATTAGGCCTGTGATTTTTTTGGTCAAGAACATTTGGAGTCCTCATAATTGTTTAATATGTTTAATGAGATACATCCCAAGGGAGGTGCTGTATTCGATGACTGGCCTGATCAATGCAGCATATAAGGGAGTGATTACCTCTTTAGACTTTTGATGGCATTCACCAAAAGATGAATGCAGGACTCCATTGAATTTTAAAATGAACGTTTTATCTTTAAAGAGAAAAACAAAGCAAACATTTCTCCCTTATGTGAGACTTACTAGAAGTAAAGTAGGTGATGCCTCTGCCAATCACATATAAATGGGTATAGCAGCTTGGGCACATCTCAAACTGAGCCTAGCGTTTACTTTTTGCATGCTCTGCTTATTAACTGATACAAAAGTTATTTCTGAGGAAGAAGCAATATTTTGATAAAATTAGTGAAAGCAATGTTCTGTTAGTGAATGCAACTCTTCATATCTAGAAAACTGAGCCAAAGTTTTTACATCTAGACTATGAAGTAAGGAATGAGGTGGTCACATTATCTATTTTTAAATCCCGCTTTTCAATGGTGCATCAGTGATAGTTAGGATGACTTCGGTATAACAAACTAGAGAAAGAAACTACAACATGTAAAAGTTGGTTATAGTGTAACATGCCATCTAATTTTGCTTCATATTAAGTGACAAATATTCACAGGTAACAGCCTGTGCAAAATTAATGAAGTGAAATCATCATACAGTAGCAAAAGAAAAACATGAACACATCATACTAACAAAAATAACATAATGGATGGGAAAATGTTATTGTTCATCTTGGGTTAAAATTATTTGATTTATTTATTTTAATGTGGGCAGGCATTCCTACACTGTGCTGAATTGTTATTTACTGCCTGTTTAGGAAAACTGAAGTCAGACGAGGAAATCCATTTTGAAACTCGAAGCTATTTTATTTATTTATTTCAGTTTGATGACCAGGGAAGTTCACTGGGCCTAAAAAGAGCCTGTTTTCAGTGGAGGTCCGGGGAGAAAAGCTCCAATAACTATAACATATTAGCAGATACAAAGCAAAGTCGTCATGCAGCTTTATATAGCATTCTACAATAATAATAAAATCTAGCAACTGCACAGTCTAAGAGTCATTAACAGTGAATTACAACAGAAATTTTGAATCAGACAAGGCAAAATGGAGCCAGTTTCTGCTACTGTAACTTAGTGGAATATATTTTAATATTCGTGGCTCATGGATACCCCAAGCAAAACCTTTTGCAGATTGTAATACTGTTACAACATCTTGGTGATTAAGTAATTTGATGTAGGTTTGTCTGGCACATCAGTTTGTGCACATAGAACACAGAGATTCTCACATTCAAAAGTTACATTATATGTCAACTTTGGGGGCACTAGAAGTTGAAGTAAAGCAAGCTGACTAGTTATACTTTTCAGCAACTCCTGCAATGGTGAAAGGGTTTCTGCTAGGGGGTTCTAAAATCAGGCATTTTTGTTGCTGAAACCACATATTTCTTAACACCATGAATTCAAATTCTTTTCAACATCATGGACTCTGACTTTCTACATTCTGATAATTCTAACACTTTTATGTCGGAAACAGACATTGTTTGTATATTGCTACCATGCCATATGGTCAGACTATTGCAGGGAAAGAAATGTTTTTTTTTTTTTATATAAATCTATACAAAATTTTAATCTAGAATTATTGGCACCAAATTGATCTTCATTTCCTGTTTGGGAATGTTATCTGAAGTGCCATTATCAGTAGTAAATGTAATGTTATGTGGAGTCGCTCAACAGGTTAACTACGCAAGCAATAGTGTGGGAATATGTGTGACTGTGGGCAAAAACCCAGATAAGCATTCTGGTGGGTTTATTAAGGTCTTCACCTTGTAGCCACAAGTTACAGTTTGATTCTGATCCTGGGTTATAGTCTAGGCTTAAAATGACCCTTCAGAGCAGTTAGCCTAGTACTCACCTATGCATGTAAATGCAAATAACTTGGCTTTGTTGGTTTAATTATCCGTATTTTGTTAAACTGCTACATTGTCAGTTTCTGAAACACTGGCTGTAACATATCCCATACTGTGGTAGCCCTGCTACAAAGCACAGTTCAGACAGTAGTAAGTTGAAATAGCATAAGGTAATAAGCTGCGTAAAGTACAAAAACCTTTTCAGTAATGAGATGATCCTATTTGAAACTACAACTTCGGAAATTTCTTAGAGAGCCCCCCCAAATTCAACAAGGAAATTGTACAACAGCAAAATAATGTTGTTTACTCTTCGTCAATCATCATATTCTAGGGAAGGGCTAACACTTTTCCCATGTTAAAGAATGACACACAAAATGGAGCTGCTATTGCAAAATACACTTCAGCTGTAAATTAATCTCCAGATACTTAAGATGTGAGGTATCCTGACAAACACTTCAGCAGAGGAGCACTTGTGTACGAGGCTATCATCAACATTTTCAGAATGATGGGTTTCGGATTAAATAAAACCTCCTTTTTCATGTCTGAGACTCAGATGAGTACCACAACTACATATGGATAGAAGCCCACAAGAAGGCAGTGTTCATCCTGTTCTAATCAGTCAACAGAAATTTTGTCTGGCATAACTTGTGTCTGCTTGACGTTTGAGTCATAAATCCTGTGTGGATCTCTGCTGATTTCAGCTAGTCAATACATCTTTTAAGAGGGATGAGTCATTTGGATAGAGACATGCAATGAATGCTGACTTGTGAGGTTAAAACAGACACCTCAGCTCGTTTCTTCATTTTGTTTGTTGTGCTCAGACTTCCAGCAATTTACAGCTCACATCATCTGCCCACTTCCTTGTTTTTAAGCTGGAGTCATCTAGTTATAGAGGATAACTGTGTAAATAAGCTGACCATAACAGTAGACATTCTGACAGATCACTGTGCAGTAGCCGAAGCTACATGCGTTAACAGGCTTTCTTAGGCTATGACCACTGCTCAGCTTGCAATGCTTGAGGGCATTTTTCTACATACCCAAACTGCCAATGTTTACAGAAGAGTCATAAAGGAGGTAGTTTGGGAGCCAGAAACTTGGGGGCTTCATGGAACTGATGGTTGGCTAAAAATCTTTAAGGGTGGGAAGACAAGCTCCCCTTCTAAGGAAAACCTTCCATCGTTTTTCGACGGACATTTGTTTTCTTGTGAAAGTTTTTATTTTTAGGAAATGTTTTTACTTGGACCATCGTTCTAGTTGAAAGGATTTTTACTTGTGTTATGCTTTGTTGAGATTAACTGTGCAAAAATATATTTTAACTTTTTTTTTTGCATTTTACTGTAGAAAAAGTGTGTAGGGGCAGGATCTGTTACTTTTTGGGATTACCATGGAAAAAGGTACCTCAGAACCTTCACTTTCCTGTCAGGTTTACAGACTCAAATCATGCTCCTTTAACTGCGTGTGAGGACTCCTTAGAGCAACTGTCAGTTTCCAAGGTTCTTGTTTTCCTTGTCTGTAAGAAGGTTAAGGAATTTTTGGGCGTCTGGCCAGCTCCATCACTGCCTCAGCCCCTGGTAGGCGACTCTGCTGAGGCCCAACATCTGGGACTAGTACAAAACCGTCACACTCAATCACACAGCACAGTGCTACAGACTGCCAACACTTCTGTATTCTACTAGTCAGTGTTGTGTGTTAAAGGGAAGCAGACATCATTACTATAAAATGTCAGTGCTAAAGCAATCTCTGGAGTACTCTGCGTACCTCTACAGGGCTTACACACAAAAAAGATCAAGAAAGTGGAGAGAGTGTAAAGACAGACACTGGTTACATAAAATGTCTCTCTTCCTGATAAAATCTGGCAAGTGGATGGGATGGAGCAGACATGTAACCACCCTATTACTGGTTTTATTGCTTACAAAAAGCGTCAACAGAATGTGAAAACCACCAGAACCCCAAAAAGAAGATGTTAAAGTTATAATGCAACAGATTTATAATTCAGATAAAGATCTATTTGAAGAAAAAGGGATACAGATCAACAAACTGTGCCTTTATAATTCTTAATGGGACTCGCTTTAAATATGGTCAGGGCTGGTGCTCCAAACTGTGTGCTACTCCTTTCCAAGGACAGTTGATGGTATACAAGTCTTTAGCCTACTTCAGCACTAGAAGTAATACAGATGGATATGATTTTGAGAAATCCATCCCATAGCTAATAATGCACACAAATACACTAACCCGTTTTAAGCTCTCATTTTGCAGTAAATTCAATATCTTATGCCATGGCTTTTCACAGGCTCTGTTTTAGAAAGGAAAGCCAGACATGCAACCCAAGGCACTGGAGCACAAATACCTCTCACCCTCTGCATGTTTTTAACAGGCAATGGGGCAGATCAGACAGCCTGCGCTCAGATAAAAATTATGCAGTTACACAGCCTAACCTCACATACAACTTTCCAACCAAAAGCAATTGCAGTCAACACCACGGAACACTCAATAGCCTTCATATAGTAATAAAATACAGTGCAGGCAAAGATTGCTCAAAAAGAACAAATTACAAGCTAATCTCCATCTAACCACCCTCTCCTGTCCCGCACTACCACTGTGTCTGTTGCAGGACAGCATATTTGATAAAGTAAACCACATCCTAGACCCTAAAGCTGCTGATCAGACCCCAAAACTGTAAGAATGGCCAAAAAAATTATTTTAAAAATTATTTTTGTTTTAAACATTTCAAGTCAGTTTTTACTAACCTCCCTCCTTACATCTCCATATACTAAGATCTGCCTACCCTTAAACATGCACTGCTGTTCCCTCTCAACTACCTCCAATTCTATATGTTTAAATGGCATTTCAGCAAGGTCTGCAAATGGAATCTTATCTGCAGTTCACAACTCAGCAACGTCTTCCTCCCTGCATCACACAAACATTTAATACTATAGCAATACTGATGAAAGTGTTCATTCTAAAGCTATATAGCACATACTGTACTAGTCTTTAGACTAAAATAATAAATCTTCTGCAAATGAAGGCAGAACTTTTATTTATCTGTCTGTCCTTTTGACCGGGAAAGTCCGACTGAACAGAGCTCATCTTCGGTGAGAAAATGTATCATGGTGGAATCATGGTGGAACTTAAGTGAATTTTAGACAGTTTTTAGAAAAACAATAGTTATTTTATTTTTCAGAGAAATGTAAATAGTTACAAGAAAGATATATACAGTAAAGTATAGTTTACACAGTTCTGGTAACTTCTTTCAGGAAGTAAATTTTATACTGTAGAAGGGAAGACATTGAAAATTAGTGTGCTTACTTTTCAGTACAGAAAAGGTCTGTAAACAGAAAGTTATAAAATTATGTGGGAAGAGATATTAGTCTTGTATAGGAAGATGGTCGTAATCGCATTTGAGTGAGACAGCATAGTAACTAATACAACTGCTGTACTCTCTTCTCAACACTAGGGCGGCCACGGTGGTGCAGTGGTTAGCATTGCTGCCTCACAGCAAGAGGTTCTCTGGTTCAATCCTCGGCTGGGGTGCCTTCTGTGCGGAGTCTGCATGTCCTCCCTGTGGTTGCGTGGGTTTCCTCCGGGTGCTCCGGTTTCCTCCCACATCCCAAAGACATGCTGCAGGTGGATTGGACACTCTAAATTGGCCCTAGGTGTGCATGTGAGTGTGCCTTCTGTGGAAGGTTGGGCGCCGGGCTGGCAACTCGACACCGTAAAACTCCACTGCCATTCAATGTGCGGACAAGGTGATCCGCTGTGGCGACCCCTAAACGGGAAAAAGCCGAAAGAAGAAGAAGACTCTCTTCTCAACACTAAGTTATGATTACAGCATGAAGATTAACACAATAGTTAAAGTCTAATCCATGCAAAGGCAAGATCAATGAAGGGAATGAGGACTACCAGATATAACACTGAGAACATATCAATAAAGGTCATACAAACTACAGTTTTAACAGGATTAAACACAGCTGTTCAGAAAATTACAGGCAGGAAATGACCACAACAACAAATTCCAAAGAAATGAAGAGTGTTAGAGGAATGTGAGCGAAGAAACACGCTAAATCTAGAGATCAGCAATACAAAAGTACAGCATGACTGGATGTCCTTATTTATACCAATCCCACAGAGCTAAAGGGCCTATACAGAGGTTAAAATATTGAACGGGGGGGGGGGATAAAAGAGGATTATGGTCGCAAGACAAATGGCAAGATTCAGTGCATCCATGTCCGATTTAAATTTAAATCGAACTGCTTCACTTCTGTTATAACAATAAAATAAAAATTAGCGGCACAGATGACATACAAACATTTTCACTCACGTTATATGCCCATCATACATATTACACACACCCGCACACACAATTTTATACACACACACATTCTATATATGTATATATATGTATATATATGTATATATATTACACACACAATTAAATACCTCGGAAGCTGGTACAATAAAGGAAACAGACCAAAAGTTCAATTCAGAAATTTTATTTATTTTATTTTTATTTATTTTACATTTGTTGACCGGGCTAGTCTAGCTGGATTTATTTCCATTTTCAGTAGAGGCCCGGGGAGAAAAGCTCCACAGTATATACAAAAAAACATACATTTGAAGTCAAATACAACAAAAACACCCGGATAAATGTAAAGACAATAAAAAAAGTTAGTATGCAAAAACAGTTTACAAATAGGAACTGATATCATTTCCTATAAACAAACTAAAACTACTGAGAAGCAAAAATCAGGGAAAGGTGAGTAGGGAGAGGAAGTGGGAGGAAAGTAAGAGTAAAGTAAAAAAAAAAAAGAAAGGATAAGAAAGGATTAAACAAACTTTCAGTGAAGAGGAAAAGAAGTAAGTGAAAAAAAGGATAGTTGTTCAGGGAAGAGGGAGAGAGATGTGGGAGTAATGAGATAGAGTGGGGTAGAGATTTAGTCAGGTTTAGTGCAGGAACAGAGCCAGTGACTTTTCAAGTGTTCTTTTATTCTTTGTTTGAAGAGGGGCAGTGATGAGATTAGTGTTATGTCACTGGGTAGTAGATTCCAGTTCCTTCCTACTGTACTAGTAAAAAGAGAGCCACCAGCTGAGTTATTGGACTTTGTTAATTTAGCCATAAGTTTTCTAGAAGAACGAAGGGAGTTAAGATTATTGTATGGTATTAAAAGTTGTGAGCGTATAGGGGTGTTTGAAGGCTGGTGCAGTATTTTGTGGGCAATGTTCAGTTGGGCGATGAGCAGAAGGTTTTGGAATTCCAGCCAGCCTAGTTGTTTCAGGTTAATACAGTGGTGGGTTCTGAAGGGGTTGCTAGTGGCGAAGCGGGCGATGTTATTGTAGCATGTAGCCAGTTTATTAAGGTTGGCTTTCTTAAGGTTGGTAAATATAGGTGAAGCGTAGAGAAGTGTTGACAATAGATGGGAGTGGGCAATCTTGGCTCTAGCAGATTCAGTTAGGAAGGGTTTAATTCGGCATAGGGATCCTATTTTTCTGTTGACTGATTTAATGGTGTTATTAATGTGTTGATCAAAAGAGATTATTGTCAATGGTTATTCCTAACAGTTTTGTTGTAGGATCGGGTGTGATAACCGTGGCATTATTAGAGGAAATGGTGAAGTGTAAGGAAGGGGATCGGGTGGTGGGAGTAAAGAGAAGAAGTTTAGTTTTTTTGGCATTTAGTAAGAGGGAACGTTTATAGAACCATGTTTCAACTAAGTTGAAGATCTTTTGAGTACGTGAGCAGAGTTCAGAAGGAGAAGAAGCAGAGCAGATAAGGGTAGAGTCGTCTGCATATTGGATGCAGGTAGCTTGAGGGATAGCAGAGTGGAGATCATTAATGAAAAGGGAGAATAGAAGTGGCCCAAGAATGGAGCCTTGAGGGACACCAATGTATATGGGTAGGAGAGAAGAGAGTTGATTTCCCCATAGAACTGCTTGCTGCCTGTTGCTTAGGTAAGATTTAAACCATTTAGTAGCAAGGTTGTCAAAGGAGAGGGATTCAAGTATGTTAATTAAGGTGGAATGGTTGACCATATCGAATGCTTTGGAGAGGTCAATAAAGAGAGCAGAAGAGAGAAGGTTGTTATTACGATTCTTATTGATGGTTTCTACAAAAGATAAGAGAGCAGTGGTAGTACTGTGATGAGGTCTAAAACCAAGTTGACAGTTTGCTATTATGTTGTGCAGGGTGAGATGTTGTAGGAGTTGCCGGTGAATACATTTTTCCATAATTTTTGCTATTGGGGAAAGGGGAGCAATTGGTCTGTAGTTGGAGTAATCGATAGAGTTACCCCCTTTATGTAATGGAATAATATGTGAAACTTTCCAGATCTCAGGGATGGTTCCTTCTTGGATTGTTCTATTTATGAGTATGGATATAGGGTATGCAATCACTTTGGAGGTAGAGAGATGGGAGCTTGTCAGCTGAAGGAGTACCAGGTTTAAGTTTGTTAATAAGTCTGTAGATAAATGATGTGGGGATAGGTTGTAGTGTAAAGTTATAGGATGTGTCCTTAGGGTTACTAGGAGGGGAGACATAGTTGTTGTTCATTTGTCTGGCTAGGGTTTGGATAGAGTCAATAAAGAAAGAGTTAAAAGTATTAGCAGTTTGGTGGGGGTTGTCTGGGTCAGCATTAAGAGGGTGGGAGTTTTGGTGGTTCCTGGGGAAAGGAGTTTATTAATTGAAGACCAGAACTGTTTGGGGTTGTTATGGTTAGTTTGTTGGAGTCTACAGTAAAAGTTTTTTTTGTCAGTAATAATTGCTTTTTTTGTTTGATTTCTAAGCTGATGGAAGTGGATAAGATCAGGGTTATTTCTATGGTGTCTCCATAAAGCCCATACTTTGTTTCTGGAAAGAATTAAGTTTTTGGTTTCTTTAGAGAGCCAGGGTGCAATGTTTGGTTTCATTCTGACAGTACGTTCGGGGGCATGTTTATCAAGAATGGATAGGAAGGTAGTATTAAAGTATAATACTGCATTTTCCAGAGGAAGTGTTTTTAAGGGGTTCCAGTTACATGAATTTAGTTCAGCTTGAAATAAATCTATGTTAAAATGTTTGGTTGAGCGAACTTTCTTCCTTCTTCATTAAAAACTACTTTGATACAAACAATCCACAAGATAAAATCCAAAACGGTCTAAAAAATATGAAAATATTAAGCTCTTTCATTCGTTAAAATAGTGTTAATCAGTCGAACTTCATCAGAATAATGGTGGAATGAAATAAGAACTAGTGGGAAAAATTTACATTCTGGAGGGGGTGTAATGAATTGAGAATGTAAATTTTTTTTCCAAGGTATTTTACACATGCATATATTTATTATATATATCCACACATACATACACAGTGGATATAAAAATTGTACACACTCCTCTTAAAATGCCAAGTTTTTGTGATATAAAAAAATGACACCACAATAAATCATTTCAAAACTTTCCACACCTTTAATGTGACCTATAACCTGAACAGTTCAACAAAAACAAACAAATCTGTTCGGGGAAAAAATATAAAAAATAAAAAAAAAAACTACAATATGCTGGTTGCATAAGTGTACACAGCCTTAAACTAATACTTTGCTGAAGCACCTTTTGATTTAATTACAGCATTCAGTCTCCTTGCGTACACACCTGCCATCAATTAAAGAGACTCTGATTAACTCCAAATAAAAGTTCAGCTGTCCTAGTAGTATTTTCCCGATATTTACTCAGTTGCCTGCTACAGCAAAAGCCATGGTTCGCAGAGAGCTTACAAAGCATCAAAGGGATCTCTTTGTTGAAAGGTATCAGTCAGGAGAAGGGTACAAAAACATTTCCACGGCACTGGATACACCATGGAACACAGTGAAGACAGTCATTAAAAAGTGGAGAAAATATGGGACAACAGTGAAGTTGCAAAGAACTGGACATACCTCCAAAATTGATGAAAAGACCAGACGAAAATTGGTCAGGGTGGCTGCCAAGAGACCTACAGCAACACTGAAGGAGCTGCAGGAATTTCTGGCAAGTATTGGTGGTGTACTACATGCAACAACAATCTCCTGTATTCTCCATATGTCTGGACTACGGGGTAGGGTTGCAAGATGGAAGCCTTTTCTTACACAGAAAAACATCTGGGCCCGGCTACAATTTGCAAAACAATACATCAAGTCTCCCAAAAGCATGTGGGAAAATGTGTTATGGTAGATGAAACCAAGGTTGAACTTTCTGGCCACAATTTCAAAAGGTACGTTTGGCGCAAAAACACTTCGCATCACCAAAGCAACACCATCCCCATGGTAAAGCATGGTGGTGGCAGTATCATGCTTTGGGGTTGCTTTTCTTTAGCTGGAACTGGGGCTTTAGTCAAGGTGGAAGGAATTATGAACAGGTCCAAATACCAGTCACTTTTGGCTGAAAACCTTCAGGTGTCTACTAGAAAGCTGAAGATGAAGAGGAATTTCACCTTTCAATACGACAAAGACCCTAAGCATACATCCAAATCAACAAAACAGCAGCTTCACCAAAAGAAAATTAAAGGTTTTGGAATGGCCCATCCAGAGCCCAGACATAAATCCAATAGAAAATCTTTGAGGTGACCTGAAGAGGGCTGAGCACAAGAGATCCCCTCACAATCTGACAAATTTGGAGCGCTTTTGCAAGGAAGAGTGGGCAAATATTGCCAAGTCAAGATGTGTCATGCTGATTGCTGACTCCTACCAAAGAAGGCTGAATGATATAATTAAATCAAAAGGTGCTTCAACAAAGTATTAGCTTAAGGGTGTGCACACACAACAAAGTATTAGTTTAAGGGTGTGCACACTTATGCAACCAGCGTATCGTAGGTTTTTTTATTTTTTATATTTTTTCCCCCGAACAGATGTTTGTTTTTCAATTGAATTGTACAGGTTATAGGTCACATTAAAGGTGGGAAAATTTTTGAAAAGATTTACTGTGGTCTCATTGTTTTATATCACAAAAATCTGACATTTTAACACAAAAATCTGACATTTTAATAGGGGTGTGCACACGTTTTATATCCATTGTGTGTGTATACATTATTTATATATATTATATATATATATATATATATATATATATATATATATACACACACACACACACACACACAATATATATATATATATATATATATATATATATATATATATATATATATATATATATATATATATACACACACACACACACACACACACAGACACAGCAAGATGTGTGGTGCACACTAACACACTGCGTGGTGCTCGGACCAATCCATTTACAAACAACAAAAAAGTCCAGCACCACAAATCCATGCAATACCTAATATAGAAATGTACAGTCCAAAAAATAAAAATAATAATGACATGAACGACTGTGGTTAAATTATTTTATAATCCGTAACACTAGGGCAAAAGGCCAGCAACACACAAGCAATGAGATCCAAACCAGTTTCGACCCCTGGCGTCATCAGTGGAATACATCCCCTTGCTAACACAAGAAACTGAGATCCTCTGAGCGGGTGGTTATACCATTGGACTTGCAAATGTTTAATAGGTCCGACAGAATAGGGTTTGTTGAGGCACTATATGCAAGGCAGAGGTCACCTCTCAGTAGTTTGTACGATACTGAAGAGAGCAACAAGGCTTTAAGATGGTCTGCTTCGTTTTCATGATTTAGGCCCTTGAGTGCTATATACATATTACATCACTTGTCCTATGCCTACACTAACTCTGCAAGTAAACGTATAACTAAATGGATAAAAATCACAGTCTTCCTTACATATAGGCAAACATTTTAATTTTAGTTAACTACTACTTTGTTTCTGGCATTCTTTGAAGGATGTTTAAATAATGCCAGTCTATACTTATCTCATACAATACAAAGTGACGTGCATCTATCAGTGACACAGATCTGCAGTCTCTTCTCATGTAAGTGGGTATGCTGTAATAGGTTAAACTTCTTCTCAACTTTAACATAAATCCAGAACCAAGGCTTAAAAGTCAGGCTTGTACTTGCTGAGAAGATGCAAGGCAACAGTACAATTATTTTCCAGACAAGTCCAAACAGAGCACATTTCTCCTGTGTATTTTCATGTGCACTGCTGTGCTCACCCAGAGTGTATGAAATGCTGCAAGTTTTGTATAAAGCAACGATTTTCATGTCTATTCTACCCCTGTGAAAGTTTGCATTCGGAATGTAATCGCTCTCTCTACGGACAGATGGCACACCATCCCATCGTATCTATCTCAAGGAATTAAAGTATAAAGAACACAGCATATACAGTTCTTCCAAAAAATAAAAATTAACTCAAGCTAGTTATCTGTTCTAACATGCAAAAGGATGCTACTATAAATGTTATTGCCAGGAGAATACCAATAAAATCAACTCACCTTACAAAGAACAGCCTCACCCTATCAAAAAACATGAACCTTGTTTGGCACCATTTACTTAGCTGCAATTGCAAAGTTTCTGCTACACGAGTTCAATGCTACTGGTTGTCTTTTAACAGAAATGTTCCTGGGAAGGCTGCCTCAGAGAAAAAAAGCTTGCAGAAAAAGAGACACAGATAAAAGAGAAAAAAAAAAATCACTGGAAATTGGTATGTGTGTGCTTTACTGAACCATGAAAACAGAATGACTGGCCAGCAATAGTTAGTTAGTAAATGTCAGGACAGACTGTGTGCAAATTAATCAGGTAGACACACATTAAGGAAAGTGCCTAAATTAAGGGTAGTGCAAAGCTGCCGTATGACTCAGTCTACTTTACAGCTGTGAATGGAAAATGTGATTCTTTAAAAATACACATATTAATGTTTCTGTAATCCTTGTCATGGCCTCTAGTGATGACCATGCAACTTTTTGTTTTCTGCCTTCTGCTAGAGTCGATACCTTTTCTGTATCTGCCAAAAAGAAAAAAGTCAGAACTGTACAAAATTCTCTAGACAAGTCCTATAGGTTGTGTATACAGAGATTATCCTAGAGTTCTGGATATGATGCCTCTTTCTGTAAATATTCAACATGTGTTTTTTGCTGCTTTATTACTGCTTTATTAACTTAAGCCAGTATTAACACACACCCATGTCCCATCCTACAAACATGTTTAGTGTTGCTTCCAACCTAGAGATAAACACTTTTCACATATGTGTTTTCCAGATGCATCACACACTACTGAATTTATGCAACCATATTTTGTATTGATGCCAGAAATCACAACATTTGTGAAATGGGGTCTCTGTGTTACAAGCACTGCACTTGTTCCAGGATAAAGCAACTTCAAAATGGATGACATTAAATCCAATGGTATAACAGGCAAATTCTACACATGGAGTAAGTATGTGTGTGTGTGGAGAGGGGGAGCAAATACACCAATGGTAAATTCACTGGAAACCTTACAGAACATGTTCTTTCATCTGACAACACTTATAAAACCGTTCATGTGCTGTTTTAGACCAGTTTGGTAATCTTCCAAAGCCTTTCTAAATTGCTCTACAACGTTTGATGCACCAGTGCACCAACCCTTGTGGCATACTTTTCTGAGAGACAATAAGGCACACAAACTGGTCCCCATGCTGGCCCCCTTTTTGGTATCCTACTTTTAATCATTCCTTTGTCGGAGCAGACTCATATTGCTAGGACTCGTCTATGTTTAGCCAGTAACTTACCCCACTGCCACCATCTGATCACCACCTCCAAGACTGCTGAACCTGTTCATTAACTTTTCTGAGTAGTACTGTGCAAAATGCCTTTATGACCCCACACAGATTACATCTGCAGCTACCTCCTGATTTACTCCTTCAGATGCCCAGTAGTACACTGCCCAGTTTACCTGACCAATGAATCCTACTAGATCTGTGTAGGACAACTATCCTGAATGTTGCCTTCATGCCTCTCAACTTCTTGGTGCAAGAAATCTGGACAAAGCCTAAAATGATGGGGGGGTGGTTAAATATTGCTCTTATAGACTCAGAAAGTTGCTAGAACAACAGGGTTTGAGGTAGCATGCATTTTCTGAAGGATATGAAGTCAAACTTACATGTGTGTTACTTCATAACATCAAAACTGAGCGTTTTGCCAGGAAACCACAAATTTCATGAGGAACAGATGAAAAATATGGGGCACAAACCTGAGCATTCTGTGAAAATCTTGACAGTTGAGAGGTATGGTTGCCCCGAGTCAAGACTGTGACTCACTGATATCTAGACATTGTGGAAACTGAATGCACTCTCCATTTCATCAGAGAATTCATAAATAAATTAAATTTCATACAAATTTTACTAAATAACATGCACCAATTTGCTGCTTGCCCTCTGTTAGAAAACCTCAGTCCTGCCAATATCTCTAAGAGGAGGAGGAGGTCCTCCAGAACTGTAATATGTTTTTTCTAATAAGTTAACTCCACAAGGTCCATTTTAACTACCAACCAATGGATGCCCCCCCCCAAAAAAAAAGGGTTCATATACTCATTTCTTTGAGACAATCTTCTTAGGGTAATCTAAACGTGTTTGATTCATATTTGTATTATGTTTTAGAGTGAAACTTGGTCATGGTACTTTCTATTTTTTTGTTACCTATGTAATCCTAAATTGTTTAGTAACTGGAGCTTTTCTCCTCGGGTCTCCACTGAAAACAGGCTCCTGGCCCAGCTAGACCAACCCGGTTAACAAATGTCAAATAAATAAATAAATAAAATAAAAATGTATAATCACCTTAACACAAGCCTTGAGAGGGGAAGAATTTACTGCTCACAAGTGTTTCACTTAGACTGTGTTGTTTATGCCACTTGCTGTTTACAGGACCATTCTTACAGGAACAAACAGAAGAATGAGAATATACTTAACTGCATTTTGCCATTTCTCCAAGTTAGTATAATTTACTACACGTAAGACAGCGTTTGGACTATTGTACTTTATAAATTGTGTGATCTTAGTTTACCTTTTATGTTTTAGTGTGAACCGATTTTAACTGTGTGCACATGCATGTTTTGCCATGGATACAAGTCAATTCTTTTGTGTATCACAACTTAGTTATTTTAAATACTGACTGCCACATAGGAAATGCATTTTCAATCCAATGAAAAAGATCTTGTCTACATTACCAAAAGATGGATAATAAAACAAAGAAAAATACAGTGTAGCACAGCAAATCTTCTAACATGACTTCTCAAGCTGGAAAATCTAAGACTCAAATGAACAGTTTAGTAAAACTGATACTGCCACAGTTTAGGTCTCCAGCATTTAGCTTTTCTGAATTGCCTTCCTCACCAATCAGCATGTGTAACATCACTCCTTCAGACCTACACTGGTACAGAATGAACAGCCTCGTGTGCCCTCTACTTTTTTTTCCCCCCAGACAACTTTTGGGTTATATACATGATGATTTTTGATACCCATTTTATCTGGTTCAGGGTTCTGTGGATGTCTACCCTGGTAGTCAGACGAACAAGGAATGGACATCAGTCTATCACGATGAATGCACAGACACACTCACTCATGGCATGCACATTTACAATAAATCTGAAGGATCAGCAGTCTACGTACAGCATGTCATGTGTTATGGAAGTGACAGAAACCTGTAATACCCAATGAAAACCCAGACAGACGCAGAAACAACAATGCAGATTATGCACAGAAAACATTCCAGCTACTAAAGAAAGTACAGAACTAAATTATGTGAGGCAGCACTGCTAAATGCAATACCACTGTGCCACCCAATTGCATGTGGACACAAGCACATGTATGGGTGCTCATAAAAAAAAAAATTCCTTACTCAGCAGACAACTTGTACAAACATGACTGCTACATCACATTGAAATGGAAAGAGTAATTCAAGTCAGAATGTAATATATAGGGGTTTGGTTTGTGCGATATGTAAAATGTGTTACAATAGAATAAGGGCACTTGATTTCATGGCTACTGGCTTCTCCACTCACCATGAAATTTAAACCCTAAACTCAATATATTTATCCCAGCAATGGACAGTGACAAGAGTACAACAAAAAAAAGTAAAAGATATCCTCAGCTTAGGATCCCAGACGCGGGATAAGATACAAGAATGCATATCTTGTACCACATACAAATATATACTTTCAGGTTTAACTCTTATCTCTCCACCCCACCCCCGCACCACCTTAGTAATGTGCTAACCCTAACCCTAATGCTGTCCCTTCACCAAACCCTATCCTTACACCCTAAGGTTATCAAAACTTTCCTGCAACACTGTCACTATACAAGGCAGACTCATGCACACAAACGACATTACATCCATCTTCAAAACCAACCCTTACCTGAAAATACAGAAACTAGCACACAGACACACAACATCCATCACTCACACACACACACACACACACACACACACACACACACACACACACACACACACACACACACACACACACACACACACTCTTTCTCTCTCTCGCACGTGCGTACACACACTAACACACGCACACACACCATCCAACATGTTAAACCGCTCAGATGATTAACGTACGACACTGTACTACTTTTTTCCATCTGGTATGTGGCTGTGACAGTCTGCTTTGTATTTTAGGAGATGGTATGCACATCTGAATAGTACAGCATTACACAAACAGTAGTTCTTTCACTAGAGCTGTGGCATGGAGGATCCTAGAGGAGCTGTAATACTGAGTACTGTACGTTACATCAAAACAAAAATTTTATTACATATTGCTTGGCAATGTTAAAACTGCCAGGTACTTTTTAAAATTTTGAATAGCCAGGTTTGACAGCTGTTTTTCCTGTCAGAAACGGCTGTTACGCTGTTAGCATTTGACAGCTATCAAAACAGATGTCAGTCAGTATTTGACAACCTGTCAAAATATCTAACATCATCATCAAATTTATTTGTAATGCATCTGTGTTGTCCATTCTTATTTAACTGGCTCTATGCCAAATTAATGGCAAAATATTTCTAAAGGATAACCAATTAGCTCTAAACAATTAGAAAGGCTGTTATATAGATATATATGCATGCATGCACACATGCAAGCACACACTTCTGCGCACGCACACCAACCACAAATTCTGTCCGTTAACTTAAACCCCCATACCAGTTTCCAAGCATTTTCATGATGGCCTTGTACAATTCAGACAGTAGAGGCTGCCATGCAGTACATACTCTCTCAAGTGAGTCCCCATTCATCAAGACTGAAACCACGAATGCCAAGCACAGCACACAAGCAGCTAAGATGTGCACTCCTCCCCTAAAGTCTCCCTCTTCCCAAGACTCGGGGAACTACAGTTTCCAAGCATTTTCATGGCCTTGTACAATTCAGACAGTAGAGGCTGCCATGCAGTACATACTCTCTCAAGTGAGTCCCCATTCATCAAGACTGAAACCACGAATGCCAAGCACAGCACACAAGCAGCTAAGATGTGCACTCCTCCCCTAAAGTCTCCCTCTTCCCAAGACTCGGGGAACTACAGCCCTTTACGGAGTAAGGGTACTAGGTCATGCACCCTGCCATTCCCCTACAGGCCAGGCAGGGTGCTGTACCAGGAATACTGCTCTGTCATACACATCCTTTTGTCACTCCTGATCACACTCTTTGCACTAATGAAACTACAACGTGCCATATGGTTTTCTTGGTGGCAAACAGAATGAACACTAACATTGTGCAATTTTATTCATCAGTCATGGGTCCTATTAGCCCAGTGGCTGGTACACCTTCCATCATAGGTTCATAGGTGTTTGCTGCTTTATGGAGTTGTGAGGATATTAAACCCAGCCTTAAAGGCCCATGATAAAATTTAGACAGTGGAGATGCAGAGCAAAATTCATGACCGTTATGGTAACTGGACAGCAACGTACAGTGGAAGCAACCCACTTTCATAGATCACGACTTTTCTGAAACGGCACTGCAACAAAAAACATTTATGTAAGTGACTAAGGAATGTAGGTGATAGACTCTTCCTGCTTTCTGAATATGATGGGATGCAAAGGTTTACCAATGTAGAATCAGTGATGGTTCACTGAAGAGTTATCCCAACTGCCAAAACAATGAAATAGAAGAAATACAGCACACCAGCCCTTCCAAATCTGTAGACTTCGACATTCAGTGGAAGTTGAACTGGAGAACCAAGTTGATTTAGGAGCAGCATGTTTGCGAGCCGTGCCTGGTGTACAATGCCAGACAGATATTTTTATCCACCTGGCTGCAAATGTCAGCTTGTAGGTTACTGATAACTACACCTGGTGAGAAAATGGACAATTTCATTGCTAACTAAGGAAAAAATGTTTTTGTCTTTAACAGAGGTAAACCTTTAGGATTAGTCCGAGCTTACCTTACAAGGGTAATGACTTGCATCTGCAGTATCTGAAGGAGTTAAGTCTAAACCTATAACGGTTATAAACTGGTTTGGAAATTCAGGTCCCTGTACTGGTTTTGTTTTACATGTTAATGGAAGTATTAAGGATTGTGTAATCAGTATGTACATCATCAGGTAATGTAAAAAAAATAAGACTTTTTTATTCATATTTATAAAAAAAAAAAATGTACGTGCTTTAATTCACATAACAAACAACTTCCCTACTAAGATGAAAAGTATGGATATAGAACTGTCAGACATGCCTAGAAGAATGTTGAAATTTCTTGTATTACAATTGTCATGTTTAAATATAGGATTAATGTGCAAGAAAAGCCATTTTATTCGGAGTTAATCAAACAGGACAGATGACTTGCATTTGTCCAGATTTGTTCTAAAAATGTGTGTAAATCAAATCTAAAACAAGGACTTGTTATGGTTATATTAGTTTTGCTCTGTGGCATACATGGATGACGCCCTGGCTATGACCCAAGTTCAACTTGTACTTCAGGCACTGGAAGATATCAGGGTGGTAATGAGCAGCCTACACTGGTTCACCTATCGGGGTTGGGGAAATGGTGGGCCCAGTCAACCAAACTACTCTTGTGCAAGCAGAGGCATGCATGATGGTTGGCATAAAGGTTAAGATGTTTACTTTACAGACCCAAGGTGCAGGGTTTGATTCTTACATGGGGTAATTGGCTAGACTTAAAATGGTCCATAAGGACAGTTAGTCTAATACGAACCTATGAACCTATGATAATATTATTACAAGATAAAGAACCCCATTGTGGGTATGCAGGTGCTCATGTCAGCCACTAGGGGCAAGCTTAGGGAACCAAGAAAACTTTTTGAGGGCTGCCCAAATTATGGTTCCTGAGGACAGGGGAGCTAATGGTCAACAGGAGAGAAATACATTAAAATATATGGCAGTCAGCACAGAGGTTATTGTTATGAGCTTTAATTCCTGTGGCACTACGTTTGATTCTCTCATTTGCCTCGTGTGACCTTGAGCAAAGTCACTTAGCCATACACTGCTCCCGGGTTACCCCATGCCCACCCCAAAAAGGGACCGAGTGTCTAGTGGGCCTACCTGTTTACACAAGATTATTATGTAAAAAAAGTTAAGACAGTATTTAGAATGACTGCTTGTTTATATGGCTGTGTTTTATCAGACTATCTCAAGGATTACTTGTATAAAATTAGACCCTCTTAGTAACAGCATATCATTGCTGGAGCCTTCCTGTGTCCTGACAGACTTTTGTGGAGGCTCTCAATCATCTGCACAAGCAACAGAGACCTCAAAAGCAGAAATGCAAGCAACCTCCACCCCCCCCCCAACACAATCCAAATGACACACTGCCCACAGACTTAGTGTGCCACTCAACCACAGCCAATAAGGCGAAACAACGTACCCAACACACTAGTCATAGGTTACTCTATAGTCAGGCACACTGATGCCCCACTCACCAGGCTAAACAAGGAGAAGGTTACTGTCAGCTGCCTGTCGGGTGCTGGGATCCGCCACATAACCCACTCACTCAGGTCACTCCACAACAAGTACAAATATGACTCTGTCATTGTCCATGTTGGTGTGAACGACCTGAGACGTACCTCCCTGGACTACATGAAGAGAGACATGGAAGAGCTCTCTGATCTTGTAGCCCAGGCAGTTATGACCCTAGCCCTGGGTAGCACTCTGCCATCACCCAGAATTATACCGCAGTACAAGGACAAAATGATTGACTTCAACAATTGGCTAAGCTTCTGGTGTCATTCTAAAGGGATCCAGTATCAGTCTGCCTGGGATGACATGGTCAACAGACCACAATGCTTTGCCAGAGATGGCCTGCACCTGTCACCCCTGGGATTCCAGACACTGGCTAAGGTTCTTGCCACCCCTATAGTGCCTTTTTTAGGCAAGGTTCAAATGACAAATTCACCACCGTAACAGGAACAGGTAAGCAAAAACTAAGGGTGATGCTACTCGATGCTAGAAGTCTAAATTTCAAAATGCACTCACTCGAGGCACTCCTTAAAATGGAGAAGATAGATATCTGTGCAGTGACAGAGACCTGGTTCAAGGCTCCAGAGAGCACCCATGCACTACAAGGCTATACCTCATACCACACTTTTCAGCCATGTAACCTGGACCGGAACACCAAAGGCGGAGGGTGTGTCCATATTCACTAAGGATAGCCACACCTCCAGGCTAGTTGCTCAGCATAATGCAGCCGAGGTTATCCAAGTGCAACTAACTCTGGGCAAAACTGCAATCCAATCCAAATTGTAGCTTGCTACAGATCCCCCAGGATTCCCACTCCTTTTTTCTTGATGTACTGGAAAATATTAGGGTTCAACCAAACACCCTAATAATGGGCAATTTCAACTACCCCACCATTAACTGGGAAAACTACTCATGTACCAACTCCTTCGCTCAACGCTTTCTGGAATTCATAAATTCCAATGCCCTGGATCAATTTATCCACACCCTCACCAGGGGTAACAATATCCTAGATCTAGGCATTACCAACATGGAGTGACTGGTGTTCCACACCTGAAGTAAACGCCTCATTGGTCCGATCCGACCATAAGCTAAAATTAGTCTAGATATCCACATCCTGCCCCCACCCCCCGATTAAGGAAACCACAGTAAAAAATTTCTCCAAAGCCAACTTCATGCTTCTTAAGACAGAAGTGGTGAACTTCATGACACCCATGCAGATGGACAATACAGTTATGACTACTGAATCCTACACAATTGCACTTTATAAGCACTTACACGAGTGCATGGATCGTGCTATCCCAAACAGAACCAAGACACTATCCTCCAAAAAAAAGAAGCCAATCTGGTGGTCCTCTGCCATAAACCAACTCTACAACAGAAGGAAGAAACTGTTGCAAAAGAGAGTAAAATCTCATGAGTGGGGGATCTCCCTGGTCAGCCTCAGTAAGAAGCTGCGACCCCTGATAAAATCCTCCAAAGCTAGTTATGAAAACAAAATCGCCACTGATTCTAGACACAACCACAAAGCATTCTATAGCTATGTCAAGAATCTCCACGGCAACACTCAGGTCTGCTCTGGGTTACAGCACAATGGCACTAAATATACAGACCCAACTGATATTGTAACATCCTGGCAGATCGGCTCAGTGCTAACTTTTCCCCCCTCTCAGCCCCTAAAGAGCCCATCTCTATACCAGAAGAATGCAAAGTTCCTGTAATTACAGCTGCACAGGTAAAAACCCCACTCTCCAAAGCCAAGAACACAGCATCCATGGAACCAGACAAAATCCCAGGATGCATTCTGCATGAACTACAGAACGAACTGGCACCCCACCAAAGTACCATGTTCAATCATAGCCTCACCTCAGGCTGTGCCCAATGAATGGCGCATGGCGACTGTTATCCCACTCCACAAGGGAAGAGCGACCACAGACCCCGGGAACTACTGCCCCATTAGCCTGACGAGCCTGGTCTGCAAGGCCATGGAACGTATCATCATAGAACTTATAAAGAAAGATATTGGTAATCTCCAAACTCTGGACCCCACCCAGTTCGGGTTTGTAAAAGGTAGATCACGTCTCCTAACACTGACTGACTTCTTTGAAGCAGTCACAAAAGCCGTAGATGAGGGTAAGGTGGTTCACACAGCCTATCTAGATTTTGCAAAGGCTTTCAACACCATACCCCACTCTGGAATTATAGATAAACTCACCAAACTAGGTATAAATCCCTATGTCACAAGATGGGTTGCCAACTGGCTCACCGACAGAACCAACACTGTTAAAGTAGCAGACTCCAAATCCGACTTCAGACCAGTGACAAGTGGAGTACCACAAGGTTCAGTCCTGGGTCCTCTCCTGTTTGGTATCTACTTCTCTGAAGTACAGGCTAACACAGAAGGTCTTTGGCTAACGAAGTTCGCAGATGACTGCAAATTAGGAGCCATAATCAAAACTCCTAACGATGTGGGCATCCTACAAAAGGGCCTCTGAGACAGATACCTGGTGTCAAAGTCACGGCCTCAAGCTCAATGCTTGAAAGTGCATTGTCATCCCCTTTGGTAAAAACTCTGTACCCATGAACTACATCATAGGCAGTAGTATACTTAACACCGAAAGTGTGATAAGAGACCTTGGAACACAGGTGGACAGTAGTCACTCCTTTGATGATCACATTGCCACAGTAGTCAAGAAATCCTTCTACGTGGCACACCATCACAAAAGGTCTCTCATCCAGAAAAGAAGAGGTCATTGTTCCCCTCTACTCATCACTCAGACCCATTATAGGGTACAATGCCCCTTTTGGTATGTACCTCACAAGTCATCTACAACAACTGGAAAGGCCACAGAAATACCTCACAAAGAGGATTACCGGCCACAAACAGATGCCCTACACAGACTCTCTCAAAAAACTCCAGCTTTACTCGGTCGCATATCGCCTACTCAAAAGGTGATCTCTGCCTAACATACAAAGCTATGTCAAACCCAGAGCTGTTGGACATGCTCCACTTAAAGAAGTTAAAATCCCTCAGAGCTACACGCTCTAGAGACCTAAACCTTGTCACCACAATAAACAGAACATGCCGGAAGGATAGATTCCTGTCCCAGAGACTTCCCATACTCTGGAATAAACTACCTATCTATATCAAATAAAGCTCCTCATTAGTAATCTTCAACAAAAATCTTGATGATTGGATGGGAAATAGGAAATTCAGCCCGGGGATCACTTCTGTGGCTCTGCTCGACAGTGGCACAGGAAAATTATTTTCTTGGGTGGCAAAAGCCAGGGTACCTTTTTTGGCTGGGCTTGTATAGGCCCTAGGGCCGATAGCCTAGTACCTACCTATGAACCTATATTAATATAATGGATGTAACATGATGTTAAAGAAGGTAGCTAAACTAAATACATTTCAGTCTTCTGTATGCTCCAAGTACATTGTTAAATTTTGTTCACGTGACTGTCGACATTATAAATGTGCAATACTGGTTTAAAACAAGTCTTTTTTAGAGTAAACTAAGCATAACAAATAACCTTCAATTGTATTTGCTTTAGAAATGTCCCGTGTGACGTTTAGTGCAAAGCAGGCTATATTTAAACTGACTAAGTTTAACATTCATCGGTAAGGTTTTATATGTGACTAAGAGTGACTGTCTTTTGCTCATATTTACATGAGCAAGTGAAGTGATTGTGTGTGTGTAGATATATATATATATATATATATATATATATATATATATATATATATACACACACACACACACACACACACACACACACACACGTGTGTCTGTGTTATACGCACACTCTATATGAAAAAGGTGTCTCCATTCAAATAGCACATTAACACCTCAGTACATTCACTGAAAAAAAAAACAAACAGATGCTTTGTATATTTGAATATTAAGGTAGACATTGCAGAGTTTGTTCAAACAGAACTATTAAGATCTTCATATACGTTTACAGTAGAAAGCAATGATCCATTAATAATGCTGAAATCACCAAGAAAACCATCTTGTTTTAGAAATGTTATTTTAATTCCTTTTGTAAAGAAGGATGTCTTAACGTTACATGAACTCTGGATATTTTGAACCGTTTGGTCGGTTACTGAATATTTTTTTTAATAATCTTACTTATGGCAATAGAAGAGCACATGTTTATTACAAGTACTTCACACAGGTGATCAACTTTAACTCTCTTTACACTGTGAATAAAACACACTGTTTTCAGTGAACAAGGAGAGCTGGTGGATGGTGGGTTACTAGTGGTTTTATAATAAAGCAAATGGAGTACAGAGTTTGCCATCTTGGATTAATTTATACAGTAGTCTATATGGTTTCTGGTGACCCTGTCCTGGAAGTGAGGGAAAAGCTGTGTGTGTGTGCCCTTGACATGGTACTGATCCAATTCATAATTCAAAGTGAAGCGTCATATTTTCATATCTTCTGCAGCCAGCTGTGCCATTTGCTTTATACTTTCAGAAAATGATGGAAGGTTGCATGTTTAACAATTCAGATTTATTGCCATGAGACTTCCAGCATGTAAATATATAAATTCAGCATGATGTTAAGGCTATGATTCAGGTTGGTTACGATAACCAGCAGTCAGTGAACACATATTTGAAGAAAGCATGGGCTTGGAATTAACATGATCAATGGCATTTTTAAAATAAAAAATGTGAAGTGCAGGTTGACAGAACTATGTATTGCTAACTATTGCATTTTGGGGTACCCACCCCAAAAGGACCTAGCCTTGGAACTGTTTACAACCAGAATGAACCCGGTCAATCTTGATGAGACAACTTAAAAGCAATGTGCACAGGCAACTGATTGCCAGCAGCAGCAGTTTCTTTCGCCATCTACTTAAAAAAGTGGGTGTGTACAACAACACATTTCCCTCCTTGCAACAAAAGGCACAAAGAGTTGGTCTATGCTCCTCAAATTATGCACTCTTTCACACAGGTCGCTTCCGAGTTGCTGATGCGCATCCTGGGTGTAAAATGCTCCCTCCCCACAGTCTCCACCAGAACAAAGAAGACCTAGAGTATGATGGACCGACTCAGACACCTCTAAAACCACTTTAAGATGGAAATACAAGTTGGTCCTAAAAGGCATCCTCTCTTTCTGAAACAGCAAAGTTCCCTGCACAAATAGGCCTGCAGCTGCCCCACAGAGGTGCTTAACCAAATGGAACATTTTCCAACTACTTCCCTTTCTCTTCTGTCAACTAAATGATGGCAACACAAAGGCTGGAAAAAAGCATCTCAAACTTTCTCATAGACCTGTCTTACAAATATGTTGTGGCACTTTGAAAACTAATCTATAGAAAACAGGACAGTTTCCTCTCCATCTCATATTGCATCGGCTCACTTTCATTCTCCAACAAAACAAACCTGTACTTCACATGCTCATCAAAAACGTTTTTCTCTATCCTCATTTCCACTATTTATGGATTATATACCCACATATTAAAACTCATGAAATTGCTTCCATACTGCACAGCACCATTTCTACCACCAACTCCTCTCCACTAAGTCTTCTTGGTTTACACACTCCTACTTACACTCCTAGCTCCCCATGAATGAGAGAAGCTTACATACTTTACTTCTATAGGAGGACATCAAAACTTAACCCTGGCACAGTTACCAATATCCAAACCCATCATCAAAAGTCCCACAATTCCATACCTACTGCATCTTCAATAACTTCCACCTCAAGTTCAATTTCTGAAACATTGGCAGAGTTAAAGGACCATCATGCTGGCTGGCAGTAAAACCCAGGCATGGCCATCTGTGAAACCTGGATCAAGTTTGATGAAATTAGAACTGATCCTCACCTTTCCAATCTGCAAAACTATCCACACAAATGGCCCTCATTCCAAGACTGGAAGAAGTTGCCACTACTTACTCAAAAAAATGAAAACCGTATCAACCACTCAATCACTTCATCAGCTACAAATGAATTTTCTCCAAACTGTCTCATCACTGACATTCCCCCAATGAACATTCTATAATCATTTTACCCACTGTATACCGCTCACCTCCAGCTATCTCATCACTTTTTTATACACTTCTTGAACTGTATACATTTATAAGAAACCAAACTTTATGTTTATAGAGGGCGTAAAACTTTACTGCCCATCAACTTGACCTCATAGGCCTTGATGATTAAAGCCTAGTACACATTATCCTACCATCAACTATACGGAATTATAACACCCTAAATCACTTCATCCTTGTCCTTCTGGACCTTATAAGTAAAACAAAATTCTAAGGAAAAAAAAAAATCTTCCCAAAAATCACCTTCTCCTCATTCTCCTCATCCAGCAAAAGGCCAAATTAGCTCCTACCTTCCTAAGATACAATACAGATGAGCTGATATACCTACACACAGAATAATGACCTTTTCACAACAGACTGGTCAGAGTTCTTCTCAGCAAATGCACCTATTCAGCCTGTTCCATCCACTTTTTTTTTTTTTTTTTTGGAAAAGCTGAAAAGTTTACCCAACACCTTCTCCAACTCAAAAATAAATGAATGCCCAACAGTACTATCTTTCAACTTAAGAATGATGCCAAGAAAGGCATTCTGTGAAAAAAAAAAAAAAAAAAAGTGACAAAGCAGCTAACCAAAACACTAGCCGGTCCAAAAATGCTGTGGAAAGAAAATCTTGCTCACTGATCCATTAGAGAACTGATTATACTGGGCTTCCTGTTTCTTCCCATGTCCTATATATAGCAATACTACTAGCAGGAACCGAATTCTACAACAAAAGATAAAATAAAACATTGAGGACAGGTTTATAACCCAGCATCTCCAAAACCTCTGGAATAAGTTTCCCCTGCTTGATAAGCAGTGCGACTACCTTCTTTTAAACATAAACTAGATGACTGAATGATGGGCATCCACAAAATTTACTTAAGGATTGACTAGCCCTCCAAAAGACCAGAGGTATGGCTGAAGAGAGGGTACCAGCAAGGTGAGTACGGTCATTAAACTAAGAGGCCTTGGGAATTTCTATGAATCTATAATCTATAAAAATAAAACAAACCTCTTGGCCATGCCAGGAATAACTATTACCTCTCACCAAATTCCCCTGCCTCCCTATCTAAACAGTCTAAATTAACCCCTCCTTCTTAACCTCATTTCTGAATGCTACCACTTAACCAATCCATCCATTTCTCCAAAGTTCTACATTAAGAAAATTGCCTTACAGGTTACAGATGCATTTACTGACTCTCCTCAACCACGAGTCTGCCTGTACAGAAAGCATTTTCCCCTGGTTCCTCAAATTAAAAACAAGTCAACATAAACTAAGTTTATCATTCTTCAATTTTTTCCCACATCAGCATTTCCACCCCAAAGCCAAATCTCCCACCTGCATCGACTTCAAATCTATCTCTCTCTCTCATCATCTCTCAATGTGAGAAAACAAAAACCAACACTCTTTACAAATCTAGTCTCCTTTACATTTATTAGCATATATTCATTAAAGGGTGTAGGACATTTATTGGCCTGCTACCGCTCTCCGAGCCTATACTAACCTTTGCCAACCAAGTTGAGCTTACTGGAACACTCTTTACAGACTTGTCAAAACCTTCTGAAACTGCTAACCATTCCCTTTGATTCAGCTAACTTCACCTTAGCTTTGGTTCTCTTGACATCTTGTGGTATAACAGAAACTTATCCAACTGATCCTTCACTGTTAAAATATTCTGTGAGCCCTTAAATCTCCTCCAGAGTTCCTAGAGATTCTATACTTCTCCCTTTACTCTTTACATCTATAGATTTCACTCCCAAATCCAAATCTTCAGCAACCTTCTCCATGTTAACGATATTCTCCCATTCAATGCAGCTTGCTTTTGTTATGAAATTTTAAATTTGAAATCTGCCAATTACATGCAAAGAAGCGTGACAACTATGAATGAGCACATCCTCCAAATGGGAGCAAGCTCTCTCATGCCCACTAACTTGTGTATACCAGCTTCACAACTGCACAACACTGGGGAGAGGAGAAAGTCCCTAAAACAGCACACAGAGGTCTTGAGCAAACACTTCTGTGCTCTAGTTAAAGTGAAACTATCACTTCTTTGCTCTGGTTAAAGTGAAACAATCACTTCTTTGCTCTAGTTAAAGTGAACAAGCGATCCTCAAGATCATACAGATGAAGGGCTTCTTCGAATATCCTTTATCCCCAATATGATAACTTTTAAAAGAAAACACTTGAAATTTATCTGCACCAAAATTAAATGTGTTCTCAGATATATCCACCTGACTTAAATCTAATAATCCATTCTCTAAACTTAGCTAAAATAGTCCACCACACAGCCAGTCTCCCCATGTAAATGTTTAGGTATCACTTTAGCACCCTCACTTACAATCAGATTACACTCGTCAGGTAAAGTTAAAAATCAGGTAACCATCTGAAATGTCAGGACCTCCTACAGAAAGTCTCATAATGCAGAGAGTGAATGGCTGAAAACACACACAGTATTGCATATATACCAAATCCAAGACTACCTTTTCTCTGGAGTATTCCCTTTTCTCCAATCTCAGAGTTGGTATATAAGTTTGGGGGGTGGTTCAGGGGAAGGTTTAGAGAGCGATGTTAATTATTCACTTTTCTCCTGCATTTTTATTGGTGGGTTTTCAATGTACCGGCATTCAGCATTACATGTGCCAACATTTCAATAGGTAGCCAAATTAATGCCACTTCCTTAACAAATACTGCATCTTACTCCTCAAATACTCCTCCAGCAAGAACCTAAGAGACCTGCAAACATTTTCAAACCGCATATTTGCAGATTCGTCTTCCTCTCTCCTTCATACAATCATTATTCCTCAGTGATACAACCTAATGGGCTTCCCAATCTAAGAAAGCTAGAACCTCCTTAGATTCACCCCACAAACACCAAGTACAGCCTCATGTGCACATTGACAGAAAAATCATGGAAGCTATTCAGACCACAAGTAACCTACTACTTCATGACCTAACCCAGTATGGTTCTATCAAAACTAGCAAGCTTAATCTTGAAATTTCTTTGAGAGAATGATTGCTGACTTAGATGAAGGTTTGTCTGTCCACACAGCTTACCTGGTTCGAGCTACAGCATCACAAAATATACCTCAATAACGAATTATATATAGAGTCTGGGACCTAATGGCAAGTAAAGCTGTAATAACTTGGGTCTGCAACTGGCTACATGATCATAGACTGCTATCAGTAACCATAAGCGGACTTCTGTTACCAGATGGTGCCCATAGGGCTCTGTCCTGTAGCCATTCATTTTTGGCTTCTTTTTCTTGGAAGTCAAAACCATCATCTTGCTCACTAAATATGCAAATGACTGCAAAACATAGCACTGCATTTAATCCAGATGACATGATACACAAAGGGTACAACCAAAATGATCAGTGTCAAAAAATGCAACATTCTGGCACAAGACAAAAATTCCCCTATTTCTTCATATATACTGATGATCAACACTAAAACTGACATAACAGTGTCAATATATTGGAGTCCTTGTAGATGATGACCTATCACTTGATAGCCATGCAACCTTTACCATCCACAAAGCATACAGCATTGCTCATTTGATCTTCAGTGCAGTCCTACTGCCAAGCCAGTGAGGTAACTGCACACCTTTACACAGTTATCAAACAAATTACAGAATACTGCAGCCAGCCATATCCTATTCACACACGCAAAAACACTATATGCAACTGAACAACGTACAAAGATTCCTCACAAATGCGATAGAAGGGCTTCAAGGCTCGTCTTGCAGCCAAAGACTTTTAAAGCAGCTCTTTTTCTTCTGTGTAACTTTATCATCTGCTCACAGGAAAGCTAAACCTGGCACATGGGGAACCCTTATATTTTTGAACCACTTTGCTTAAAATACCTCTTCTATTATCATGAACACAAAAAGACAACTCACCCACAATAAAGTAATATCAACCAAATTATGAAAAGTGACAACAGAAAATCTAAAAGACCGCCATGAGCATAAAATAAACTCTCTCTTTCAATGTCAGATTATCAACCCATGCCTTCAAGAAGGAACTGGATAACTACATGGGTACCCACAATTTCCAACATGGTACCCAAGAATATCAGGCCTCTTGAGGGCCAATAAGCCTTGAGCTTGTTCAATCCAGGACCTCTTGGGTACTCTATGAAAGTACAAATGATTGACACCAGAGAGTACTTCGCATTCTCCTGATACAAAGGACCAGATGGGCAGCATACACTGCAGAAATCTACTAAGAAAGTGCAATTGTGTAAAATCTTACCATAACAGCAGATGTCCTTTTCTTCACTGTTGCAGTATCCATCACCTCTGGGATCTCCTGCCAAGGATAGGCCAATGCCCGGGCGGTACACCAAAGTCTTTATTACCCAAGAGCATTGTATGCCAGGCATATGCTCCCCGCGCAAGTGTAGGACATAAAGGTGACATACAAATGCTCCCAACCCAGAACTGAAGTGCCCCATGAGAATTATGATCCCTTTTTTTTTATTTCTGGAAATATTTTGAGTTTCTAATACCGTGATGGAAATGGACCCCATTCCCAAGTCAAAGTATGATTAAAGCTCATGAAATCAGTATGGTTTCAATTTTTGTCAGCCAGAAGTGCTCTTCTCAGCACCCACAATGTCCCCAGTAATGACTCCTGCAATTTGTACGGAGTTACATGTATTGGTCTTATTTCAGCTTTTCCCGATTAGGGATCGCCACAGCAGAACTCTGGTCTGTTAACAATTGGCAGTGAATTTTTACTGTGTCGAGTTGCCAGCCCGGGGTCCAACCTTCAAGGAAGGCACACGCATGCACGTACCTGCATGTCTTTAAATTCATTCAATGGCGGGGAGGACATGCAGACTCTGTGCAGAAGGTGCTCCAGCTGAGAATCGAACCAGAGAACCTCTTGCTGTGAGGCGACAACGTTAACCGATGCACCACCGTGGCCTATCAGTTGCATGTATTGGTAACATCCAAATATGACTGATTGTAGATTCCTTTTCATAAGACCCACTCCTACTACTATTGGAACTGTGCATCTTCCTTCCACATTGCTCTTGTTTCTGCCTGCAAATCCTGATATATTGTGACTGTGTGTCTCTCTGTACGTAGGACACTGTAGTCACTGGGTGTGACGATTTCAATGATCAATGCTACTTTTGTCTTCTTTTCATGGACCACTATATCCAGTTTTCTAGCATCCATCTTTTGAACCGTTGGTAATGGATGATCCCATGTGATGTAGACTTCATTTTCTATTATGCTTTCTGGCTCATGTATCCAGTGCTTTTCAGCCACTTCAATGCCATGTTTGCACAATCCCCAGTGCAACAGTCTCGCCACATTATTATGCCTTTCAGTATACAGTCCTTCTGCCATCAATATGTCACAACCAGCAACAAGGTGTGCAACTGTTTCAAATTCAGTTACACAAAACCTACCATTTCTCTCACATGTTCAATGGACTTCGTAAACGGGCATGTACGTAGTCCACTATCTTGTGTCGCCAATATTAATCTTTCATCTCCTGGTTTGAAGTCACCTCTCCTTAACCATTCCTGCATTCATTCCTGATCAACATGAGGTTCCTGCATTCATTCCTAATCAACATGAGGTTCTTACAGACGTTTTCTATACTTGCAACTATATTTATGCATTTTCCATATTTCTTGCCTTTTCATCTGATCTTTCATCTTATGTTTGTTTTTTGGCCCATTCAGTTGCTGCCTGATTTTTATCTACTTGTGGTTTGATTTCCATTCCTACTTGACACAGATATACTTCTGCTAGCTTAAGCAGGAAGTGATCTTAGATTTGTTCTCCTCATGTTTCACAGCTTTCACTACATTTGAGTCTTGTGAGGTCAGCAGATGTGTGAAGTCCCACGACTGCAGATCTGTACATATAATCAATTTAAAAAAATTTCAAGAAGGCCCGTCCCTCCTTCGGAATGGGAAATAATATAATCTTGGTATGCACTGATTTTTATAGATCTTTTGATGAGCATGAAGCCTCCTGCTTGTTTTCCTATCTAATCTATTCAACACATTTTGGGGCCAGTCAATTACTCCAAAGCTGTAAGTTAGGACAGGAACAGAAAATTGGTTTATAGCTTGGATCTTGTTCCTAGATCTCAATACTGTTTTCAGGATTAATTTAAAGTCTTTTAAAGTATTCCTAAGTTTTCTTTGTATTTCTTCATGTTTTATTGCTGATCCTTCCATCAGTTCCCAAAATATTTATACACTCATCTTACGCAAGTTTTTATACCACATTCTTGTCCCAAACTGATGTTTTCTTGGTGCTGCAGTTTTCCTGCTTTAAAGGTTGCTTTTGCACATTTATCAAGACCAAATGACATTCTTATATCATCTGAAAAAGTTTCGACAATTTGCAGTTGTGCATTCAGTTCTTCATCTGATGAGCTGTACAGTTTTAAATCATCGACAAGGAGAAGATGAGAAGTTTTTACACTTTGTTGTTTTCTAGGAACCAAACTATAGCCATGGCCTAAAGCTCTTAAGTAGACAGCTTAATAGGTTGCAAGGCAGAACAGCAGCGGTGACAGTCTCACCCTGAAATATCTCCCTTTGAATTTTTATCCTTGGAATAATAAATTTGTCCTTTATCATAGCTTAATTGCAAAGTGATCTGCCACTGTTTCATGTTCACTGTAATGTAGTCAATCAGTGTAGGATGTATTTTATACATTTTTAAGCAATCTTGTATCCATGAATGTGGGACACTATTACATTTTTTTTGTAGTTAATCCATATCATACTTGGATTCTTCCCCTTTTTACAGTTCTCCACTAGGACTTTAACAGCAAAAATGATCCTTTGTGTCATACGACTTCTTTTATTGCCCTTTTGTTCTACTGCCATAACGGAGTTTTCTTCTAAATGAACAGACTGTCAGCATTGATTCCAGTGTACAGTTTATACACCGTCGGAAGGCAAGTTATTGGTCGATAATTTTTAGGGTAGCTTGAGGTTCCCTCTTAAGTAGGAGCATTGTTTTTCCTGTTAGCCAGTTTGATGTCTGTTCAGGGTGTGCATATAAATAGTTCTTAATCATGGCTAAAATCTTCATGCAAAGATGTTAATACTTTTAACCAGACATTAGCCACTGCAGCTGGGCCTGGGGTTTTCCAATTTGAGGCTTTTCTTAACTTTGTTTCAATCTCTCTGGCTGTTACTTCATCCCATTTCGTACCCTGTACCTTTAAAACTTCTTATTCTTTCTTTTGCTTCTTCTATCCATTTAGCATCTTTGTGTGTGCCACGGTGGTACGGCGGTAGCATTGTTACCTCACAGCAAGAGGTTCTCCCGTTCGATTCTCGGCTTGGCTCGGGAGTGCCTTCTGTGTGGAGTCTGCATGTCCTCCCTGCAGTTGGGTAGCATTCGAAAGACATGCGTGAGTAAATGGGTGTGCCTTCTTTGAAGGTTGGGCATCGAGCTGGCACCTCGGCATTTCGTAAAAATCTACTGCCAATCATAAGCGGACCGGAGTTCCGCTGTGGCGACCCCTTACCGGGAAAAAGACAAAACAACAACCAACAAAGTTCCACGGGATCTTCATAGATACTTCTCCAAAATATATCCATTTCTTCTTTTTCTGGTGGTCTTTCAATTCCTTTTACTTTATTTCCCAATTCTCTATAAAACTTTTGAGTCATCAATAAAATGCTTATTTTGTACTTTATATTTTTTCTGCCTATGCTGAGATTTGTTTGTTTTGTAATCTGCGATGGTGCATTATAGATCTTAATCTGTTTTAATACTGCACTTTGCTTTGTATTTTTGTTGATATGTTCCCTCTTCTATACTCGAACAGTGACACTCTTCTTGTCTTAGTTGCTTTAAAGTTCTCTACTCAATAATTCCATGATGGTATTCAATTTCTCCCCTTCCTTTGCCTCACTACCCTGTGTTCTTGTAGTAGAACTTTTATCAGTTATCAAATTTAGCTGCACAATAACATATCCTGTTTACTTCTAATTGCATGGATCTCTATGGACAGTCTTAATTACTGTGTTCATTTGTTTTATCAAGCTTCTGACTTTTTGGGTTTTACTTCTTTCATTGATCTTAACATATCCCTCTCTATTAAGTCAAACAACTACTCTCTTAGCTCGTTTTCTTCTAAACCGAGGGCACATTTTTTCATTTCCCATTTGCTGCGGGCATTCTACATAAAGTTCTACTGCATCTTCCTGTGGCACACTCTCTTCAATTTCATCATGTGTCATCTGTTGCCCTGTCATATGGGAACTCACTAGCCTATCACTCCTCAACATTAACTGCGTCAGAGTTTCCGGTACCTTCCCTTGCTGTTCAGCTTCAAATGAACATTTATACTGGTTTCCTGTGGAAGGCTCCAAAATATCTTCATATGGTACCTGACCAATTGCTTCCCATTCCACTGTCTGCCCCTTAATTTGGAGGTCCATTGCTCTATCCTGTTGTGGTGCTTTCTAAAATAGCTTTTATACACTGAATCTTTCACTTCGGAGTTACTCCATAACCTCAGTTTCTACTATTTTAACTTCTCCATTACTAATCCCCTATTCTACTTTTTCCGTCTTATTTTCTGTATTGTAAAGTTTTCCATGTCCATATTCCTTTGCCTGTATTTCTCTTCAAATATCTTTGGTGCTGCTCTTTTTGTATGGATTAGTTTTGTTTTCTCCTTGCATAGGATTTACACCATATTAAATCTTTTTTTTTTTTTCTTTCCCATGTCCATATTTCTTCTTAAGATGTCACCTGATCTTCAAGTTTCTCCTTACTTTGTGGACACGTTCCATCATGCTGTGATATAACCTGCGTTAGACTTTCTACATCAAATCCTTCACTTCAACTTCTACTTCACTAATTTTTTCTAAATTCCTTCTTTGCAATATTTTTACTGTGAAATTTTCCATGTCTGGATGACTTTGCCTGCATTTCTCTTCGAATATCTTTGAGGCTACCTTCTTTATGTTGATTATTTTGGCTTTCACCTTTGCATAAATACTGCACCATATCAAATATTTCTTGCCCATGTCCATATTTCTTTTTTTACACTTCTCAAAAATATCTAGGTTTTGTTGTTTATATTTTCACACTTCCCCACATGCTTCTTTTTCCAAATAGATCAAAGTTTCTTGGTTTACATACTGTTTTTCACAAATCTGTTGCATTAAATGACCACACATTTTTATTTGAAGCTGCTGACAATTTTTCTTGTAGAAGTATTTTTCTTTCCGCTAATCATTCTGTATATCTTGTATCTGAAAACTCTGGGCTTTTTGCATAGTAGTATCAATACATAACATCTTTCTTATCCTCAATAGTCCATTCTATCAACTTTATGGCTCTTCTTTGGCCTATCAGTTTTTGCGACTTTCGTGGACTGCTACTTCCTTCTACAACGGGGGGGGGCACCCTCCCCCTGGGCCTGTCCCCAGTGTAGGAATGCTTCCATATTTTGGGGATTCTACACTGTTACTTTTTCCAGTCCTGGCCCCAGTGCGCCTACCAGGATCCCCGGTGTAAAGGAGAACATATACATACAGAAGAAGGGAGAGAAGGGGGAAGAAACTCTCAGCCAAAAAGAAACCACCACCCAAGGAAAGGAGAAAAAGAACAGGGGGTAGGAAGTGAATTCTGCAGCAGTGAAAAGGACCTCTACCATTAAGGTAATATTTTACACAACTGTACTATGTCCTTCCATATCACTGTTGCAATACTCAGTCACCTCTGGGATAGTACAAAAGCTACTGAGAAGACCACCTCCACAAACCCATAAAGGATAGCACTGGCAAAACCTGTCCTGGCACTGGAAATGACATCCAATTTGTAATGTTTAGTGAATGTGTGAACAGAAGCCCAAGTAGCAGCTTCAAGGATAAAGTTGGTGTCCAAACTCCTGAAGAAAGCCCCCCCGAGGAAGCCACTGCTCTAGTAAAATGAGCCCTAACAGAAGCAGACAACTGTTTGCCGTGAAAGGAACAACAAAAGGAAATGGCCTTGAAAATCCAGGAGAAGATGCTTTGCTTAGAAACCGCCAAACCCAATGTCCTGATATGAAAAGAAATAAAGTCTGTCAGACTTACGAATGGCCTTTGTCTTGCATAGACAGCTCAGGTATTTAGACTTGCATAGACAGCTCATGTATTTAGACAAGTCCAAGGAATAAAGAACCTTCTCACTAGCAATCTGAGAAGGGAAACTGGACAGACTAATTAAGGGACTGCTCATTAACCATCTTTGGCATAAAAGGAGGATTTATATGGAGAAACAACCTATCTCTATGAAAAATAACAAAAAAGAAGGGACTGCCATTAAGGACTGGAGCTCAGATTCCCCTCCGGCACAGACAGGTGAACGCAACCAATAAAACAGTCTTCCAGGGACAATGTCACAAAGCAGCAACAGGCTCAAGAAAGCCAGAGTCAGCTTTTCAAAGACAAAATTATGACCCCACGAAGGGGGATGTGCTTTCTTGGGGGTCTGATATGAAGGACTCCTTTAAGAAATTGGTTAACCTCAAATATAGCGGCCAAATGAGGATTCAGTGGCAGGCAGGCAGATACTGCTGACAAGTCCGATTTCACTGAAGAATATGCCAAGCCAGAATGCAGCAGTTCACACAAGTAGGAAAGAACCAAGGGGACCCCCACTTAAAATGAACCCTGGTGAAGCTTAACACACCAGACAGAAAATCTCTTTCACATGGACATACATGATTTTCTGGTAACAGGTTTCCTGGCCTCAAGCAGAACCCTCTGAAAACTGGTGTCAGAAAGGAATCAAAACCCTATCACCCAGTGTCCACTAAAGAGTAGATTGATGAAGGTGAAGAGAGTGCCTTTGTCCAACAGAAAAAGGTTATGGAGAGTGCTTTTGTCCTGTGTGAGAAGATACATGCAGTGAAATAACTTGTGATGACTGCGCTTAGCCATACTGAATAAGAGACGTAACCACTGCTGTCTGGGCCAAAAAGGAATCAAACAAGATTTTTGGAGTGTCCACCTTGATCTTGTGAAGGTCTTTGGGAAGAGGACAGGAAGGAAAGACATAAAAGGACATTCCCTTCCAAGAGAAAGACATGACATTGACTTTCCAAGCCAAAGGACATGGGAACTCTAGAACAGAACTGAGGGAGTTTTCTGGATTAGAGAGGAAGCAAAGAATTCCTCCTTGAAGAATACCCCACCCATGAACTAGGTCCAGAAACACATCTCTGTACATCTCTGTGAAGCATCCATTCTTGAGGCTGTGTCCTGGACCTGCTGAGACAGTCCACTACAAGACTGCACTCTGATGGTATGTAGGCTGCATGAAGGGTCACCTGCAGATTGATGGCCATTTCCCATGCTTGAAGTGCTAGTATTGATGTACCACATGACTGTAATGTCTATATAAATCTTTAAGGGACCTGGCACCCAGAGCCAGTGGAAAGCTCAAAGAGCTAGAATGAGAGCCCTCATTTCCTTGATGTTCATGTGATTTACCCTCTGCTGAGGGGGCCAAAGACACTGAATCTTCAAGGTGGCCCAAGTGGCTCCCTTCTCCAGCTCTGAGGCATCCATGAAGAGTTCTTGGTATGACCGAGGAGGTTGGAAAGAACACTTGGATTGATTAGTATCTCCTGACTCCACCGGTAAAATTCCAGTTTAAGACAAGGGAGCAGAGGAACTAGATACTCTAGCAGGTGGCAGTGTTAAAGCCACACCAATCTTTGACGCTACTTAAACTCCCTCATATAAAGGCTGTCTCAAGGAAACATGGGGATGGTAGAAGCCATGAACCCTAGAGCCCTGAAAAGCTTCCTAACAGGAAGACATAAAAGAGGAAACAGGGAAAATAATTCACTAGCGAGGGGAAGCAGGGAAAAAAATTCACTAGAGACAAAACCTTGGAGGCACAGAGAGGGGTTAGCATTGCAACAGTTTGGATCTTGCCGCCTAGAAAAATGTGATCCTGAGAGGGAGTCAACACAGACTTCTGATGGCTCACAGTGAACAAAAGAAGCTGGGTAAAATAAAGATCCCTCACTAGCTTGGTTTGGGATGAGGCTTGAAGCCTGCAAAAAGTAAACCGTTGGAGCTAGGCTTTTGGCAAATACCCTTGGGGCTGTGGAAAGTCCAAAGGGCAAGGCACAGAAATGAAAATAAGAAACAGAGGAACACAAAAATTTCCTGAACAGAAGGTGGATATAAATATGAAGGTAGGCATCCTTTAGGTCCAGGGAAACTAGAAAGGCCTGGAGAAGCAGAGGAAACAGTCTGAAGAGAAAGCATTCAGAAGGATGGTACTATGAGAAAAGTGTTCACAAAGGAAAGATCCAGAATGGGTCTCCAAGATCCCCCTTTCCTAAGGACCAGAAACATTTTTAAATAAAACTTTAGGCTCCTCTCGGTCAGTGGAACTGGCTGAATGATACCCTGGTCTAATAGATGCTGCAATGCCCCTGGAAAATGAAGCTGTTCTGTTGGAGGTTGAGGGATACTGGAAAAAGTTTTTTCCAGACCATAAAGTAACCCAGCCAAATAATGGATAGAACCTAAGAGTCTGCAAGTGAGCTTTTGCCTGAGGGACAAGTGAACCTGGCCCAGAGGAAAGAGGAAGCAGAAAGTCAGATAGCTACATCCTTGTCAGAAAAGGACTAATTTTGCGGCCTAGGTGTTTTGAGTAGGCATATCAGAAAACATACGCCTAGGAGACCTTTTACCCTTGGAAGATCATCCAGGCTGTCCATGCAAAAAGGCAATCTTACAAGGATAGTTTCTCAGAAACTTGGGAATGGGTGAAACTAAGATGTGCTTTAAATCTTTCATGACATTACCCTTAATCCTGCAGTGTCTTAAAAAGAGCTGTGCCACAGACGTCCGACACCTGGGAGCAATCCCACTTCAAATGTTCCATCATATGCAGGAATGTGTCTCCAAAGGGCAATTCCTACAAAGAAGAGCTCAGGACTGACAGATTCCTCCTCCAACCTAGTGTCGAAAAGTAGAAGGTGACTTTAGTCAGACTCCTGTCAGAGTCCACATCAAAGCCAGAATCCTCATCTGATGACTCAGGGTCCCTTGCCTTTTTAGGGGAAGACCACCAAAGGGGGGGGGGTGCAGGAACCAACCCTCTGAAGAGGCTTTAAAGCCATTTAAGCATTGAACAAGCCTTGGGTAAAGTCATGTTACTCCCTGGTGCATATCTGGCACCTGACACCACATGTTTATACTTCTGTCTTTTCTTTAAGGGGACGGCCGCCTTGACAAAACATGATGGCTCGAACCCTGCTTTAATTCGATTAAGGTACCCAGGACCTCTTCCCAGACAAGGACCTGAGTAATTCCGTTAGGCTCCTCAGAAACGATCAGCCCTAGTTCCCCCTCAAATGTCCACGGCAAATGTTTGCAAGACCTCAGAGGACATTTGAGAAGTAGGTTCTGTATCGGCTTCTGAGAAGGTTGCGACAGAAGAACCAGATGGCAATACCGGGCTGTCCTCTCAGTCACCTCAAGAGGGATGTCTGGTGGAGGCTGGTTAGCAACAGGCTCAAGGCTAGATTTCTTAGCCTTCTTGAGTGGCAGTTGTAACTCACGGCAAGTGGATTCTGCCATGGTGCATTGGGCAACAGCTTGAAACATTGGTTCTCACGATACATGGAAAGGAAATAAAGACAGTTATGTAAAGTCTTTGGTATAAAAGCATGACAAATGGAACACAGAGTATGGTCATGAGCACACCTAAGAAAAACAGGCCCTTAATATGGCGGTCCTTATGGGAAATCTGCCTCTCACACCAACATTTCCCTTTCCTGGATGACATGTAACCCATTGAAAAATAGACTACAAGGAAAAAGGAACCCCAACATGGTACTTACTTTGAAGACGTAGGCTCAGTACAGCCAGCAAAGTGAAGGGCATTCATACCAATGGATGATAATGCCATTCGGACTGCTGGCAATGAAATTTTGGGTTGGTAGTGTTCATACATCACCTTCATGCCCCACTCTTGTACATCAAATGTATGCTTCCTGCACAACACTCCTAGGTAAAGGATTTGGTATACTGGCTGGACGTTGGGTTATCCATGGCAAGAGATCCCAAATGTGATTAATACTGCAACAGTGATATGGAAGGACATCTGTATCTACAAGAACACTCAAAGAGTTGCTGCCTCCAGAGAGTTCCTGGAAGGGGTACCAGGAGCGTCATCACTCAAATACAGAACACTATCAGAGCCTTATCCTGCACAGTTCCAGTCACCACAACAGACTCTGGGAACTGAGAAAAGTCCAATAGTGACAGCTCATAAAGTGATGTGCAGCCACAGCAAAAAAAAGTCACTTGAGTGAACCACAAATGCTATGTCCAAAGAAATGCATCATATCCTGTGACATCATCCAGGCCACCAACACAGCAGCAAACAAGGCCAGGATCCCAGCAGGGTATTTAGAACCAAATGTACAAGGTAAAATTATGGACGTTCAGAATGGGATACAAACAGTCTACCACCTCAAGCTCAAGAAGGGGCAGGATTAAGACTTTCTCCTTATCTTTACTCAAACAAAATAGAAGGTTTAGTGAAATTCTTTCTATGGGAGGGCATATCAGTCACAAAACATAGCAAAAGCCAAATGTTTAGAACCCATATGATTCACAGGTTCATAGGTGTGTACTAGGCTAATGGCCCTGGAGCCTTTTCAAGCCTAGCCCGTAGAAGTGCCCTGGCATCATGCCGCCTGACATTAGTTCCCAGTGCCTCTCTCAATTAGAGCCACTGAAGTGATCCCCGGGGTGAACTTTCCATTTCTCATCCACTCAAAGACTTCTCTTGAAGAGGGCCAGTGAGATGCTCTGCTGGACATGTATGGGAAGTGTTTTCCAGAGCATGGGCAGTCTATGTTCTGTTAACTGTGGTAATGAGGTTGAGGTCTCTGGAGCGTGTGGTGCAGAGGGATTGGGATTTCTTTAGATGTAGCATTTCTAACAGAGCCGGGTCAGACATGGCTTTGTAAGTCAAGCAGAGATCGCCTCTTAGGAGAACAGCTGGAGTTTTTTTGAGTCTGTCCATGTAGGACATGTGTTTAAGGCCTAGGATCCTCTTTGTGGGGTACTTTCATGGCCTTTCCAGCTGTTGCATGTGTCTAGTGAGGTACATGCCAAATGGGGCATTATACTCTATGACTGGCCTAATGAGGCAAGCTCTTCCTGGATGCAAAACCTTTGATAATGAGATGTGCCACATAGAAGGACTTTCTGACCACAGTGGCAATGTGGTGGTCGAAGGAGAGGTTGCTGTCAACCTGTGTCACTAGAGTTCTTCTAACGCCTTCAGTGTTCAGTGGGCTCCCATCTATGTGGTAATTAGTGGGGACTAGGTTTTTCCCCAAAGAGGATGGCGACGCAGTTTTTTGCATTAAGCTTAAAACCATGGTTTTGACACTAGTCGTTGGTCTCAGTGAGGCCTTTCTGTAGGATGTCTACATCACTTGGGGAGTTAATAATGGCTCCCAGCTTGCAGTAGTCTGTACATTTGGTCAGCCAGAGTCCCTCCACATTGGCCTGGACTTCTGAGAAGCAGATGCCAAACAGGAGGGGACCCAGGACCAATCCCTGTGGAACTCCACTCGTGACTGGTCTGCAAATTGAATTTGAGTCCGCTACTTTTACACTGTGGATTCTGTGAGCCAATTTGCAACCCACCTAGTGGATATAGGGGTTGATGCCTAGTTTGGGGAGTTAAACAATAATTCCTGAGCTCTGGTAACAAACTCAAAGTCAACCAGGTTGAGCAGGCATGATCTAACTTTCACAAAACCAAATTGAGTGGGATCTAGAGTTCGGAGATTTTAGGTCCATGATGGCGCACTCCATAGCCTTAAATATCAGACTCGTCAGGCTAATGGGGCAATAATTCCCAGGGTCTGTAGTCGCTCCCCCTTTATGGAGAGGGATGACTGTAGCAGTGCACCATTTGGTAGGGACAAAGCCTGAGGTGAGGCTGTGATTGAACAGGGGACATAGATGTGGTGCCAGTTCACTTTGTAGTTCATGTAGTACACATCCAGGGATGTTGTCAGGTCCCATGGAAGCTGTATTCTTGACCTTGGACAGTGCAGCTTTAACCTGTTCTGCAGTAATGCTAGGTGCCTGGCATTCCTCCGGTACTGTGATTGGTCCTCGAGGGGAGGGGGCAGGGGTAAAGTTGGCACCGAATCTGTCGGCCAGTATGTTAGCAATATCTGTTGGCTCAGTATAGGAGGTACCATTGGGCAGTAACTCAGAGCAAACCTGGGCATTACCATGGAGATTCTTGATATAATTATAGAAGGCTTTGTGGTTATTTTTAGTGTCTGCCGCAATTCTGCCTTCATAGCTGGCTTTAGAAGTTTTGATGAGGGATCTCAACCTTTTGTTGAGGCTAATAAGGGAGTTTATCCAGTCTTGGGACTTCACCTTTTTTTTTTTTTTTTTTTTGCAACAGTTTCTTCCTTCTACTGTAGAGACTAATGGCAAGGGACCATCAGATTACGCTTAAAAAAAAAAAAAAACGCTTAAAAAAAAAGTGAAGCCAGTGTGTCTTGGTTCTGTTGGGTATGGCTAGTTCCATGTATTTATGTACGCGTTCATACAGTGCATTGGTGTATGATTCGGAAGTCACAACTATTTTCCATTGACATGGGTGCAGTGAATTTTGCCACCTCTATTTTTAGGAGCCCAAAGTCAGCTTTGGAGAAGTTTTTCATGGTGGTTACCTTTGCTGGGGCTGTGGGTTAGATGTCGATTTCCATGGTGATTAGTTTGTGGTCGGAGCTAACCAGGGAGGAACTGACTATTGATGTAGAGCGACTGATCCCTTGGAATATTTCTCCAACCAAGACAAAACTCAGAACTATTACCACTACCTCAATGCAGTTCCAGTTCATACTCAAAATTATAGGCTGCTAAGAAAGGCCTTAACCTAGGTGATTTAGCCAGTATTGATGGGGAAAAACATATGACACTTGAGTGACTTCCTCAGTCACCAAAGAGGTGAGGGTATCAGGACTAGAAGACAAAGGAGGTAGTAGGGAGTTTTATACACAGACTCTTCAGTGGAGAGAGCTGCATCATCTTCAAGAAGTGATTAACAAAGTCTTGTGCTGGTTGGCCAGGCAGAAGAGCATCTAAAAAGTGGTCCTTGAGGAACTTGCTCATGAGATTCTCTGGAAAGGATGGAAATCTGAACCATGCCATACTACACAGGCACAAACCAGAGCTTACGGCATCAGCCAATATATCAGGATTCAAAATTACAGCTGGAAAAAAAAAAAAAAAGAGAGAGAGAGAGAGCCTAGATTGGAGGCTATGGACATGCCCTTAAAGGATCTCTATCAGCCTAGATTCAAGAAGGTTCTTGAGCCTTCTCAGCAACTTCTTCACAAGGTGGGACTGAAAATAAGTAGATGAGGGTCCTAAGAGAGAAGAGTAAACATTCTCATCTCATCTACAGAAAGATCTGGACTCCTAGTTCAGCAGCAAGGAAACAAAAGGCTGTAGTTTCTGGGACCCATGACAAATACATAAACCCACAGACAAAATTCACACACACACACACACACACACACACACACACACACACTCTATTTTAGAGCATCTTACAAACTCTAAATCTTAACTGCTGGCTCCCATAATGAAATGACAGCCATAAGAGGTCTGAAACATGAAAGCACTGTGTGGCCACTGTTTGACATGCAAGGAAGAGTGACAGTAGTGCAACCAACATACAGCTTGCAGTGAACACCTGCAGTATATTTGACCTGATTTTTCATAAACTTTGCATCTGGCTCTCCTCTGGTGCAAAGAAACATTTGTATATTAGCTCCTTTCCCCATTCTTTGTCAAGTATACATGAAATGCACTGCCCGTTCATGCAAAGACAGATGTGTGTTTTTTTTTTTTTTTTAAAGATCAAACGATAGTGGTATAATCTAAGGCAGTACACAAAGGTTATGCTGGCTGAAAGCTAAAGACAAAAAGAAGGTATGGTTTCATAAAGGCAAAAAACTAGTAAACATGGAGGGTGACATTCTTTGGCACCCTACAGTAAAGACTCATATTGCTGGCAGATACAATAAGAAGTGTTTGGAAGCAAGAACCAGTAACCACTGGGAATCTGAAGTGAGCAATATAGCCACACACAGAAGGCTAATCTTGGAAGAAAGAGAATGAATGAAATGTGAAATATATGCATATGAGAAATACCAGTTCAGATTATCAGCTTTAGTTCTTGGTCTCTTCAACAGCTGCAAATTTGGGAGGCTAAGTGAGAAATTGAAGGTAAGATACTGGGTTTTGTTACTTCAAAGCCTATTTTGTTATATAATTCAATATTAACCCATTGTTTTATCCCAAATTTGTTGAACTTAACTTGGTTCTGGTTAATTCCTTAATGTATGGCTGCAGCTACTTCATTTAGCAAATGCTGTACATTTTTTTTTAATAAGTTACAATAATGAAAGCTATATCATGTACCTCGACAAGGACTGCAAGTAAGACAAGAAAACATGGCAGACTATCAAGCCATATAAAGTCCAAGCTCTGTACAGGAAGCAAGAACAGGGGCTAGGGAGGGACACTGAGGTAGCAAAACCTACAGAAGCAAACAGTAGGCAGGTAACAAGTCCCAAGGGATTCAAACTAGTGCAGTTCACATTTAAATAGGCACTGAGCTGGAAACGCTCACAAGCTAGCCCCCTAAACATCACCATAGAATAAAAAAAGAGAGGAGGTGAAGGAAAATAGGAACTACACTAGAGGTTGCCACCTTCGCCAACAAATAACTTGATACAGTTATGCAAGCAGAAGAGAGGAAAATGAGAAGGACACTTGGATGGCACCAATAGCTATCCTCAGAATAGACGGTGAAGATAAAGAAGGATAAGCCTGCAGATGTGGTCAACAGGAGTCAGGAGGAGCAATACATCCTCTGCACCCCTGACTGACAGGGACACAATAGATAAGATGACCCAAATTAAAAAGCTTGAATGCCAGACATTAGTTTTTGTTCCTCCAAAGCTTGCCCCTTAATTGCTATCAAGCAGTAACAAGAACACTTCCCATCATTAACGTGTAGGCTGCTAATATCTAATCTCCATCCTTGGAATTCTTCAGACCAAGAAGTTCCAATCCAAAGTTTACCATCACTGAACCAGGCTGTAGGAGAAAGAGCTTTTAAGAAAACAGCACCAGTTAGCTGGAATAAGCATCCAGTACATGTCAGAAAATGAGTAGAACCCGTTACAATCAAAGCTGAAAGACTACCTTGTAGCTCATGACAAACATCAATGCTAAAGGGCTGAGGACATTAATATGGCCAGAGGCCAAATGATTCTATCAATGTTATTGTATTAAAGTTGAAATACATAGATTCAAAAATAAATGAAAACAGACACCTTTTCCAAGCAAAGGTGTGGTGTTTCTTAATTATGGTGACATTAACACTGTATCATGTCCCTACAAAGTATGCTACTAAACATCTTCCCATATTTCTACACTTTTTATTGCTGATTTTTTTTTTCTGAATGCAGTGCCTGCCCGCAAACATTTCAAATTCATTCAGTCTGCAGCAATTAATATGAATCAAAAACGTACAAGTACTGAAATTATGGAACATAAAAACTACTTTTAATATAAACACACATATACATACCATGCATGCAGTAACACAAAATAATTACAACACTCACACGCAAACAAATGCATATATATACATATGTGCTGTAGAATCTTTTAAGTTACTCATCACCAATTAACCTGCATTATATAGTTATATAATGCACTCGTAGTTCCTGCTAGTGACGGTCAAACAGTAAAAAATTTATTAAAGTACAGATTAACCTTCCAGATCACTCAGTAGGCATCAGCTTGCTGCTGCTTATTACAGAGCATTAGGAAAGTTGCCCAACCAACCAGAACATTTAATCTCTAAATATCAATCAGCAGCAAAAATAAAATGGCAGCAGCCTTTGTGCAACAAATGCAGACTAGAAGCCACAAGAGTATATCACACAGCCACAATGGATGATGCTGTGTGAAAATTACAACAAATCTGATTTTCACCATGAAAACACTTCCCATATTAATACTCAAACATATTGTATTTAAGTTTATTAATCAGCTAAAGGATAAATGACAGAGGTGTAAAAGCAGCCTGCCCAGCAACTGCTACTTAACTTTCAAATTTATCTTGGGTACAAAAAAAAAAAGACTAAATATTATACTCTGGATTGGTTAAATTGTGCAACTCTCAGTGCAAGGCATTTTATTATAACACAAAGTTAACGAAAGCAGAACTTAAGAGACGCGTTTTGTATGCGCCACTTTTACACATACACGCTTTCGCAATGAGTTTTAAAAAGAAACTATATGTACATTCACACTGAACAAGGAAGTAAGTTTGGTTTAAGGAAAAGTGACATATAAACTACCAAAGTACAACACAAATGAATGAAATGCAAAGCAGCCTGTACTATTAAGTGATAATTTATTTTTGCACACAGGCTACATGTGAGTATGTTATCTATACAGTGCAAGTGCAACTAACATTTTAAAGGCACTTCACTATGCAATGCACACAGTAAAAAAAGAAAGCAGAACTTAACAGGCGCACTTCCTGTGCACCATTTTTATACACACACACATTTTGGTACTATTTTATGCAAAACCAGTATTACTCATCCTGCCAAATAAGGAAGTCTGGTTTTAAGGAAGAAGGCACAACTTTCAGGGCTTAACAGTTGCAAATTAAGTGAAAAATGAAATTTACTTTAGTATTTTCCAATTACCCAAATGACATATGTAAACATTTGCTTAATTTTCTGCCACATAGCTGCTCCTTGTTTTTTTTTTAATAGATGGAACACTGATTAGAAGACTGAGTTCTGTATGGTTAATGGCCAACAATCCACTACAATGTGACCGACAGCATCATGACAATTTAAAAAAAAAATCTAGGAGGTCTTATTTCTGACACTGCCTATTCACGGCTACACTTCAGAAATTTCTGCTCCTAAATCGGGTCCAATAAAAAGTTTCAAGTTCTGACATTAAAAATATGAAAATATGAACCATCTGCCTGTGGTGCAAGTCCATCCTGAGTCTTACTTTTGTATGCCTAATTAAAATTCCCTCCAAGACCCACTAAAAGGGGCAGGGACATGCAAAAAAAAAAAAACACAGAAAGGTACTTCCACACCAGGGCCATCTAGGTTCCAACATTAACTACGTACGAAAGTATTCACCCCAACACTGCTGAAACCAAATGAGGAAACCTTGTTTCCTAGCATTTTACATAGTTTATGACCATATCCTCATGAAAAGATGAGTGGTACCAAGGACAAACAAGAGTACAAGGCTGAGGAAGTAGAAAACCGATTGGTTGAATAACCATCATTTACAGTTCCATTTGCAATTAATCTTATAAACAAGTTTATATTTACTAAACAGGACTACTTTTTATTGAATGCAAAATTTTATGCTGTATGCCGCAAACAGTTATGCAGCATACTTTAAAAATATAATCCCAAACTACACTTAGAAGATGTAAAGGATTCTGCAGCATTCAAGCCAACTTCTGGCAAATGGTACAATGGTACACTGCCCAAGCAGTAAACTGCCTGCATAACATCAGCAATATGTACATATTTTTTAGCCTAGGAAAAAAAATATGCAGGTTAGTTGCAGAGTTCCTAAGTCTCTATATGCATTCTAAACAAAATCTGATTAAACCAGCTGATGAGTAAGAAAGAAGCAAAGCTTTGATGAGTTAGACAGGGTACAGATCTTCAACTGCATACACACTGTATTCAAGATTTTTTTAGAAGGAAAACAGCTACTTCAGAAAAATAAGGAAGGAATACATAGTCTTTTCTAAAACTATAGCCAAATTATAATGGAACACAACCACACTTCCTCCTTTACGCAGAGGTGTTAAACCTAGGAAATGGAAGTAGTTAATGATACACCAGTATACAAACATAGCATATACACGTATATATACCCCTACCTTTGTGCAGTGAATCGTGAAGAAAAATAACTGAATGGACACACTATTTTAATGCATGGTTGAAAGGTATTCCTGCATATCAATGATTATATTAACTAATTTCAAATACAGCCTGGAAAAAAAAAAAAAAAAAAAAGTGTTCTGCAATACCTTGCTCTGGAAGTAAAAATAGTGCATGCATGCTGATTAGACCACAAGTCATGCAAATGGAAACAAGCAGGACTGCCCGTCTCTAAAAGGAAAAAAATAAAGTCATAAAAAACACAGGGTTTCGGCCCTAATTTACTGACTCTGGGACCTCTTAGCCAAGTACAAGAACAAAGCCCCCCAAACAGGGTTATGAGGGCTCTGTCACATGAAAAAAAAAAGTTTTTGGTGATTTATTTTACCCTTCAGTGCATTTTCCAAATGAAGAACAGCAACAGCAATCTCCATGCAAACCATTATTCTGATATATATATATATATATATATATATATATATACATACATACACACACACACATTTTTTTTTTTTTTTTTTTTTTTTTTTTATATGTACTACACTGATGGAAAGAATGACAAAGTTCTTATTAGGAAAATGTACTACACTACAGAAGTCTTCTCATAGCCATCCTTATTGATCCCTTACATAACAAAACTGACAATGCTTATGAAAGAAATGTTCCTAGGACAACTGGGGCCAGAATGAATGCTGCTTTAAAAGCAGTCGTGATGAAGGAAAAAAAATAAATAAAAAAATACAATGCAGTTATTCTCAGTTTCCGTTTTTCTTAATACACTCCCCAGTTTCAAAGCTTGGTTTGGAAATATTACAATACTCTCTATTACTTACACAGAACTGAAAAAAGACAGAAAAGAAGCCAGTGATGGCAGCACAGAGGGATAAAGCCTTGAATATGATCCAGGTGACCTAATTTGATTAGTAGTGGTTTGATAGGTGTGTCCATCATGGAAGAAAAGCAAAAACTTAAAACTGCCACTAACTCTTGGAAAAGTGGCAGTGTTGCAAAGAGCATTTTGGGATTGGGCATTCACTTCATCAAGACATCATGTAGTGGTAACCATCAATAGCAAGTGTACTGAAGCAGGTACTTGCAAGAGTGAAGGCACAGCAAGCCTCCATGATGATGCAAGTAACAACCTACTTGCCCAAAAATGAGGTTAAGACTACAACAGAAGTGCCCTTAGTTGCTGGGATGTCATTGAAGCCACAAGCAGTCCTCATGGTTACCTGTATACAAGCTTCCTAAGATTGCTCTCTTTGTCCTACAAAATGTGCTACAATCCCACATTTGGAGGAATTAAATGGGCACAGTCCAAATGAGGATGACTTGATGGTCAGCAAGCAGGGAAGCAAAAATAACCTAAAGAGAGGCAGAGCAGGGGATACACACCAAGGTCCACAGTCATAAAAGCTCTATGCTATGAAGGGCTTTATATGCCACAGAATGGTGTATGAAGATTCCTACAGATTCATAACCTCATTTACTCAATGGAGCAAGATCAAATGACCGGGCTCAACTGCGTACCAGCGACTACAGAGTGTGCAACACTAAACACGGTAGCACCAGTGCAGTACCTGCTAGTCATAGAAGCACAACCTATAGGGGGGAAATGATAAACTGGGCATACATGGTAATCTGGCAAGCACTGCAATTCCCTGTCTGTGTTATTTAACACCTCCACTGCATGGAAGATATTGACAATGAAGTCCACTACAGAGGAACCTACTTCCACACACTAATATGCCTCACCCCCACACTGTGATGCTGGTGTGCTTCCAACACTGGGAGCTCACACAGCAACACATTCCATCATTACCATAATATAATGACCCTGGCATCACCTGCATGCCTAATAACTGTGATTCATTCACAAATCACAGTCAATCAAATTAGTGGATACAGCGCTACTGCTTAAGACAGACAAGTTATTGTACAGTATGTTTACCAAACAGCTACTGCAACTGCCTGCTAAGGCATAATTTTGTCAAGCTACATGGTGCTAATGGTCACCGTTAAGCACAAAAGTTCCTGATACACATTGTCTGCCATTTAACATACCAGGAGTTGGACTGCGTGCCTCCAAACAGTACCGCCTTTCTGATCTATGAAATGCAGCAGTATCTGGAAGCACACTGTACACAAGACAGAAAATGCAGTTATGTCCATAAATACAGGGAACAGAATGAATAAAATAATGTTATGCAAATAAATGCACCTTTACACTAGTAAGGCAGGCATCGTGGATTCCATACACACAACACACACACTAGGGATTAACCTGCAAAAAATTTTACAAACCTGAACAGTGAGTTGTGCAATTCACTGCTTTTTTTCTGTTTGAATCAAAATGTAATTAATGAAGTGTTAGGATACATACTAATGGTTCCCACACATCTAATAAACAGTCAATATCAACTGCAGCTTAAAATACCCTTCAGAAGAGTGTTAGTGCACTGCTATATGGCTGAAGTACTGCAGGGGCCAAGTACTGGCATTTTGCTGGACAGTGAAACTCTTATTTCCAAGTGTTTGATCAATGACAAGTCTGTAAATATAAAATCAGGTTTCTGATCAGACTTGTTTTCTCCACAAGAATATACACGGGTGGATTGGCATAACAGTTAAGGTATTTACCTCACAGACACTGGGTACAAGGTTTGATTCTCACCTTCCGGAGATCAACTAGGCTTAAAATGGCCCAAAAGGGCAGCTAGCCTAGTAGTTTACCTAAGAATAGGGACCAGTCTCATGTCAGAACTTTCCTGATTTATATCGGAGACAATTATGCAGCTTTTTACTCTTCCAAATGTTCAAGAGTGCACAATGTGAGAGATTACATTCATGGTGCTCTGGCAAGCACAGCAATTCCCTGCCCTGTTGTTTAACACCTCCATTGCAGCTGAGCTGCTGGGAACATAGTCCCTCCCAACACAGAACTTTTTTTGGAGTTCTCAGGGGACTCATCTGATTAAAAAAAATATCATGACATGGGCAAAGTTTATTTTATATAATCAGAACAAATCCCTCAATATTAAATGCTTCTCTAGTGTTATCAGTCTTATTTTTCATTACTTCTGCCTACACACCTTACACTCACAGTATTTAATTTTGTACTATACTGCCCTTCCATGTACTCAGTGTTATCTCAGTAAGTAGGACAGTCGGCAAATTTCTCTTCACAATCTTTTGTGCAAGGTATTAAATCAAAATATTTACACTGTACACGTGTTCATACATTTTGCAAGGCCTGATTCCTTTCTTCCCAACTTCATGGATTAAAGCCCTAAAATGCCATCTGTAATTAACTATTTAGAAGCTGAATATAAAATACTAATATGTTCTCAGGCATACTTAATTCTAATTTTGTCAGCAATTTATTTCGATTCACACAGCAATGAACCTCGAGCTGTATTCAAGTTTAGTTATCTAAAATGTATTAACCAGGGGACAACACTTAAACCAAAATACCATTTTCAGCAAGCTACAAAAAAACACAGCCCATGAAAACAAGGAGCAACAAAAAAAAATTTAACGCCAGTAAATGCAAATGCATACTGGAATTAAAACTAATACAAAAGCAATAACATGACATAAGACTATACAACAGAATTATACATGAAGAGAAAGAAAATTCTACAGAGTGCATTACTATTATTAGAATGTGAGAGAATCTATTGGGATGACACAGCTGTGAAGACATTTAGGTTTAACACCTTCAAGTAGACATCTGTACAGGTTATTCCAGCAAACTCAGTAGGAATCACTTTTTTTTTTGAAAGGCTTCCCAGGGTCTGGTTGGTAAGACAGAGAAGCTATTTTTGCTGCATGTCAACTTGTTATGAAGAGTCATCACAGAAGGTAGACTGGTGGCTACTGAACAGGGACAGTAGTATGTATTCTTAAGTGACAACCTGTCACTAAATGAGGGAAGTGTCCATTCTGATTAGCTTGAAAAGTAGGGCCTTGGCAGTAAATCTGCTCTTTTTTTCTTTACCTACTGCTTGCTACCTTTCCCACTGGTGACAGGAAATGAGACATTTTCTATGACCCGAACAGTAGTTCGCTTATTTTTTGCTTTCGTTTCATTCAAATGAGATTGTTTCAAACCATATTAATAGGTAGCTCAAATTATCACTGGTTATAGTAATTTCTGAGGTCGAGACAAGTTTTTGCAAAGTGTTGAATAGCAAAGACTTATATTTCTCATAAATGAGTACAAGTTCCATTTTCTGCAATCATAAAGAAAGCTACAGACTATCACATTCAAGAAGTTCTTTGATTACTGGAGGGGGTTACATTTATAAATCACTAAATCATCTGTGCACAGAATGGCTGGTACTTTTGGGAAATCATCAGGGAACTAGTTTATAAAAGTGTGGAAAAAAACAGAAAGGGAGACAAGAAACATTCCTAGCTAGTGCTGGAAACCTCGTCACGGACAGCTAAATCCAACAATAACCTTCCTAGCGCCTTGGACAACTGCTGTCTCTGTCCGAGTTCAAGTTTATTTATTTTTTAACCATGACATCCTATGATTTTTGTTAGTCGACATCTCTTATACAGAATTTCAAGCTACATCTCAATGTTATGCTTGAACAGTAAGACTACACCTTGTTTTCCATTCTGCAAATGAATCAGTTTGCAATAAAAAGTAAGGCTCAGAAAAATGCAAATAAAATGCAGAACTATAACACACTGCACGGCGAGTCATTCAAAATTTCCTCGTTTTCAACTTCTGTGCTTACAGGAAGAAGTCGCTCTAAAATGCACTACCACGAAATACTGTTTAAATGCTTTTCAGAAAAGTCCCAGGTCTGTTCTGGTCCAGAATAGCTGCACGCCTTAAACGCAGCAATACCACAAATCCCCGAGGTGAAAATCAAGCTACTGCTTACCAGACAGAGGAAGTTGCTAGTACACCTACATAGTCCCTTAAAATGACAGCAAAGAATGGCGGCACAAGTACATCTACCTGCACTTTTGAGGACAATAATTTGTACGTTTCTAATCCTTATAAATAAAGTACACCAAACGTTTTTCAGAGGAGATATTACCATTAACCAACACTTATCTCAACCTACTTATCCAGCATAAAACGCATCTGGAAGCAACAGTCTGTACCCCACTGGCACCTTCAGTTTCATGCACTAGATTGTCTCTTACCCTCCCAACAATAGGTGGCCTTCCATCAAAAGCTATAATTTAAAATCATAGCAGTGCTCAAACTCCATAACCTCAGACCCATTCCGTAACTTATTTTATGCCACACCCAACCCGATTTTCGGACACAGCTATGGGGTGTGTGAGTGGGGTACGAAATGGTCTACCCAGTTACTAAACAAACCAGCTGCTGACGTGTGGTAAAAATAATTCCCCTTAATGATGCCTATGAACATCAGCTGCTAACCTAAAATCCCACATCTGATAAGATCACCAGGCTAGGGAATTCTAGCAACCTTACAGTACAACACTTGCCACACTAACAAAAACCTGGTACTGAGGACAAGAGTTCGGATCCACACCCAGCTAAAGAAGCGGCACTTCCTGATTGGGCAAGGCGGGGATGTATGCATTCCAAACAGTGGATGTGATTAGTTCCCCTAACTCACCCCTGTTCCATTGTCGCACACGATCACCTTCCTTCCTTGACTGTCCATCTTTGCTCTACAAGGTCTGTACCTTCTCTACGCCAACCGCTCCTTTCTACCTCCTGCCTCCCCCGCTAGAGGCGGAAATGATTCGTAGTCAAAGAGGGTTAAAACGTAACATCCTGGAATCAGAATGAAAAACCTCAGCAAAAGAGAGAGAGGAGGAGCTCAAGAGGGAAGAGGTAGGGTACAGGAGAATAAACGTGAAAAATGAACAACGGTAGCGTACCTCTCAGCTTCATGCCATAATAATAAAGCTGGACAATGCCAAAATAATAGGGGACAAAGGCCCAGAAATACGCACAGATTTTACAGATTGCTTTTATAAAGTTGCTAGAATAAAAAGTGCCATCATTTCTCTGAAATTCAAATCTGTCATTAGTGAAGTAAGTCCTGAATTCACTCCTCACTGATTAGCAGGAAAACCACATTTTTTTATGGGCGACAGACTAAAAATATGAGACAAAAATATGGATATTCTGTGAAAATCTGGTGAATTAAGAGGTATGAACGGTACTATAATAAAACTCACTTCTAGAATTGAATCAGGGTGGTTTTTCATTTATATAAACGTCAGATTGCCTATGTTATATGTGATAATCTAATAAAGATGTTTCTTCTTTTAAAAATATTTGTTAACTGGATGTAATTACTCTCGCATAGCTTCTTAAGATTTATTTTTAGTTTCCATACATCAAGTAATTATTTTTGTAGATAATTCTTTAATAAAAGTTAGTGTGTGCAACCGTTTATATGAGAATAGCATTTTCGCAACGGATTAAATGTAAACAATTGTCCGTTCTTATTTTATATATATATATATATATATATATATATATATATATATATATATTATATACACACACATATATATATTAGTTAAATGTCAGTACTTGTGCTCCTTTTCCTTTTGTACATTATTGTTTTTACAGTAGCCTGGTATGTCACATGATCTGTCTGCTGTGGCATGGAATGTTACTCACGTCCAGTCTTGCAATTACAGATGCCCTGAAGCCTGCCTTGACTGTTTAGACATGCCAGGCATACCTTGCAGCTCATATGCAGTAAAAAACAAAACAAAAAAAAAAACGGGCCTTTTACAGATAGTCGATCTCGTGTATATAGTGAAAGTGTGTGTGTGTGTGTTTTGTGTATATTCGTATTTAAAGGGGAAGCTGCAAGTTTCGCTTTCTTACTAAACTTAAATCTGTCGCCTCTACTCCACCTTGTATTTTTTTTCTTCTCTCGCAGTTTATGTACACCTGACTGGCTACCTTGTGAGGAGCAAACGTGCATACCAACCTAATGAAAGTGCACCACTTGGAAGGATATGATTACAACAGTGTCTGTGTACCTATCAATTGCATACATGCGTGCACCTCTGATATCGGGCTGTGATAAAAAAAATGCCTCAGCAAAAGCGTTAAATTTTGCTTTTCACAAACCAGTCCTGCAAAACCAGACTAAAGTCTTTTTACTTTAATCAAGCAACAGCAGGAATTGGTATTTCAATCATTGGGCAGTCCTCATCCCCAGAAGTTATAGCCACTTTGTTGACTGTGTACATGTCAGATATTTCATTGTAATAAAAATAATAATACCGATTTATTTTATAGCTGTTTCATACAAATACACTGCAGCTAACCAGAATAAAATACTGTATCTAGCTTCAAATAAACACACATTACTGATACAAAACCAGAATAATGACTGTTTAACTTTGGCAAACAGCAGCAGGCTAGGGGTCAGTCACTTTCACCTGCAGATGCCCCCTATCCCACCCCATTCAGCGATTACAGGCACTCCATGTACTTGATGTTTCATTGTAATAAACTACAGTAAAACAAATAGCCACACTAATTTTACTTTGGTTATGTTAAAAATACAGAGTAGCCAGCCACATCAGCAATGTTCATAGAAATGGCCACAGAAATGTATTTAGCTCTATTAAAATGCACACTAGCTAGCCATATCAGCTTGGTTCACAGAAATCAAATTAAGCTGTCAAATCCACTGTTTATGATATCATAGCACTCTACCTTCCATCACCATAATGTGGAATACTGCATCTTACAATGAGCAAACTGGGAGAATGTGGAACACATGCTGAGAGATTAGAAAACAAAATCTTAACCATCAATGTAATATAGCCATTTTCTTTCAGTGTGAAACTATGAGGAACATGGACTTTTTAAGAATCAGAATGAGGAACCTTCCTCATAATTAGGGTTAACACCTTTTAAAATGCCCAAAGTGGGACATTTTTTGTAGAGATCTGAGATTTTGCAGGACAAAACATACCCACAGCTAGTGCAAAGGACAGAACTTAATTTTTTTGTCAAAATAAAAGCTTATTTTTGTAGCATTTGAGTTACTTATGCTATTCCATACAATATTAATGTGTTCCAGATACAAAATAGCAGTATTATGCAACTATTAAAGAAAACATAAGAAATATATTTTGTCTTAAAACCTCAGGACATTTGACATTTTTTAGTTTTTTTTCGCAGGACACAACTGCCCAAAGTGGGACTGTCCCTCGCAAAGAAGGACAGGTAGTAACCCTACTCATAATTAACTGCATGTGAAAGGTATAGCTCTCAGCTTTCTATCTTCAAAATGCAGAACAGCACTTCTCATAATTTGGAACACATGAGCAGAACATGAAACACTCACAGCTTACTAAAACTTAAGCTATCAGCGGATGGTTACAATTTGTTACTTTATACATATAAAAAGTTATTGGGATGAATTAATATGATTCAGTTCAGTATTACTTACCATGAATATCCCTACCCCTTAACCTCTTATCTCCCAGAATAAGAAACAATTACAATATTAACTTCAAAAGTTGATCGAAGTAGAAAATGTGAATTAACATACATTTCCTGAAGTAAAAGACATCTATAACTCTAATTATTATCATTATTTAAATGTAATCCACCATATTTTCTCTCAAAAAATGCTAGTTTCAGGAGTGATTAGGTGGGACAGAGTGACATTTTGAGCCAAAATGAATGATGTCTATGAAAATCAGAGACATTTGTGAGGTTTGTATACATCTATGTCAGAGACATTAGTTGTTGTAGTCATCTTCTAGCTTCTTATTTCAAATAGATGTGCAAAAATGAACTGAGTACACATTGTATGCTTGGCTACTCCTGCACAGTAGAAGGACTAGTAAAATCCAGTGTAAGAATAAAAGTACTTTTCTACCAAAGTATTTATTAGTGAGTACCCTAAATCGGCTTGTCATTCCAACTCTGTTTTTGTCACACTGCTTAAAACTCACAACAAAAACTAAAACACATTTTGAATATAAGTAATCTGCATTTTACAAACCATGCAGCTGCATGTACAAGTTTGAAACATGGTAATTAATCCTAAGTTTTTAATTATCCCTCTTTACAACATCTACAACTAAGGATCTCAATTTTCCACAAAGGGCACCGTTTTACAAACATCTTCTAAAGTTCAGTTGATAGTCACAATAAGACAGAGTGGACTGGTACTGCTATTTGCTCAGTATATTAAAATTTCAAGTGAGAGCCAGATTACGAACAGTCCCTACCAGCGACACATACACAGGTCCACTGTTTATTTCATCAACCATCAGTAGTCTTACACAACTTCAAAAAGTACTGTTTTCTGTGGTTTCAAATATCAAGTGAAATAAAATGTTCACTGCTATGAAATGCACCTTGGTCTGTGGTGTTATTACTACTATTTCTTACAAGTGGAATAGATATCAGGAATGGCAAAGCGGTTTCAGACTACATTAACCGCAAAATTACTTCTCTATAACTACGTCAGCATCTGCTTCTAGTGAGCACATCCACAATCTGCCTGCTATATTTTCCTCCTAATAATGGGGGCTCCTGTGCCCCTTTCTTTAACCTTTCTGTTATTATGTAGATGTACTGTGAGTCAAAAGCTAGTAGTCTATGCACTTCCCCCTTGTCCTACAAGAAGAGGACAAATAAGATCCATCTTGTCCTACCAGGCAAACCAACATTAATTTTACTCCATTCATAAAACAATTCAAAAGCACAGCTAGGGATAAAAATGAAACCAGAATACCCTCAACCACATCACACCAGAATGTGCAGATCAATTACAGTAACATCTACAGGGCACATCTGAGCACTGTATGACCTAACAAGCAATCAGTGATAAAGGCATCAAACTGCATCACTTCAGAGGGAAATAAATAATTCCAACCCTGACATTTGGAGACTGTTGTATGAAGTAACAAATATTCTGTGATGTTCTTTAGAAATGTCACTTACAGCCACCTTCTATCAGCTCTATTAAAAGAAGATTCTTAACACTGAATGTGTGGCAGACCCTTTTAATGTGGAACTGTGAGGAACAGGGACATTTTATGATTCAAAATGAAGAATATTTGAAATCAATGTAGTACAAAATTTTAAATACTAAATAATAGCTTTCCACAAAGTCAAAAATGCTCTAGTTCTTTGTGTTCTAGCAAAATACTTTGTATATTCCTATATAGAATTAAAGATAATATTTTGATCCCATTGCTGTATTTTTCAGAATGCCAACAACCTTTGGCTATGTGCCTGAACTTGTCAGCTCCTGTGGTAGCTCCCTAATACAGGCGGCACGGTACTCTTTCCTATCTTTACATTCCGGTAGGAGCTTCCAGACCAGAGAAATGACAATTGGGGGCGGGCAGAAGATATGTTCACAACTGTGAGTGACTGATACTGAGGTGACTTACTGGGCTGCAGCTGAGGAGCATTAGTGGAGACATAAGAAACCAGTAGCTCTTTCTGGTAGGCAGGATCTGAGTTGTGCAGGGCAAGGTATGTAAGCAGTTGTACCTTAAACACTGACCTGGCTGTCAGACCAGATCCTGCAGCAGGTGTGTAATAAGATAGGAATGAGAATTCTTAATCAGTAATCTTGAGGTAGAATTTTGCTGCCTTCAAAGCTATGCCAGGTTCTCGTCTGACAGCGCAAAGTAAAGAGCACCGAAATAGTCCCAGTCTAGAGAACACTAATACATTGGTTCATAGATTACTACTAGGCTATTGGATCATTCTAGAATAAATGTTCTGGATCTGGAGGCAATCTTTAGGTAAAAGTAAACAGACTTAACATTGCTTTCACTTAATTATTGAAGGCAGATTGCAATATAGGACTATACACCATATCACAAATTTAAGAGGCAAATTCCAGTCTATTACCACCACTCCCCAAACAATCAAGATGAAATGCTGGAAAATATTAAGATTGTTCACCAACATTCACCAGTATTGCCTTGGTATTTGCAAGGTTATGCCTAAGTTGGCCTTCTGTCACCAAATGGAAGGTAGACTCCAAGCAGCCTTCAATTATGGTAATGTCTGGCACAAATTCCTGAAAGAAGAAGAGGTAAAGCAGAGTATCAGAAGTCTAAAATTGATTTAAAAAACTCTTCCTCATAGAACCTTTCAAAAATAACAGCTACAGAATCAAGTCCTGATGTACCCCACACTCCATAAGGAGGTTACCGGATTAATTAACACCTGACCCCATCTTTTTTTAGCACCCCCAAACTTAGTGACAAACCAGTCAAGAACTGTGCCAGTAAGATCACAATAGTCTCTAAAACATTCCGCTTGAATGCCACCCTCAGTGATTGATATCCTTGCTTCTGAGAAACTAAAAAGGACCAAGACAGAATAAGTTTTTGGTCCCTGACTATAGCCAGGTCACCAAACACTCCATTAAGGATGTTTCGAATAGAAATCACAAGAAATGAAGAATTTTAAGCAGCAGATGGCTGTCAAGAAAAAGAGAAATGTAACAATAAGATGGATTGTACCAGGGTAGTTAAAGAATGACAAACAATACTTGGAAAAGGTTCTTTGTATAAAATCTTTTTATTTCCTTTTTTTTTTTTGAAAAAACAGATACAGTAAAACGTAACAGTATTAATAGACAGGTAGTAATATGACCAGAGAATACATTGCTGAATAATAAAGCATAAATGTAAAACAGTAAGAACTATTTGCACATATGCCAAAATTCCATCATTGATTATATATACCAACTTCAAGCTAGAATATGTTCAAAAAGGGATTTCCAAAATTCTGTGAAATGAGTGTGGGATTTCTCAGTGTAGGTTAAATATTTGTGATGTAGTAGGTGTTTGGTAGCTAATTGTTTGAAACCTTCCAATGTGAGTGATGCTCTATCCTTCCAATGTAATGTAATGTAGTATTTAAGTAAAGAAACTAATGTTATTAATATTCTTGTTTGTACTTTAGTCAGGCCTGCGGGGATGATATGTAGGAGAGCTAGTTTCCAATATTTGGAAAGGTTTCTGAACCCAGTTCTGTCAGTATAATGCAGATTAATCTAAAAAGGGAATAAAAACTAAAGACAAGATGTGTTTTAAGGTACCCCTTTCAGCTGGAAAGCAATCCAGAGAAAACAAACACAGTGAAAGTGTGGTGTCCATTTACCCTGAGAAAAAGGAAAAACAACACAAATAACACAAGAAGTGAGAAGGTTGTGTACATTAAGGAGGCCATCTTACCTAATCAGCCACCTGTACCACCTCCAGACACTTCCTTTTCCTTCACTGCCTTATTTACAATCCTACATTGCATCTCTAAACTGCATCCGGTGTGAGTTTTATATTCTGTTGTAAGTACTGGATATATTTGACCTCTGTGTGCTTTCTCTCTTTTACTCATATTGTTATACATATTTCTCCGCTCCATACTTTCCTTTCATTGTATAACTCATACTCTCTGTTTTTCCTATAGTTCTACAGATGCTGTCATAGTTCATTTTCTCTTTTGTATATTCATTATATTCTTGATTTCTGTTTGCTTGTTCTCTTTACAATTGTAACATATGTGTACGTCTGTAATTTTGCTTGCCTCTCTACTTGCTGAATGTTAGTTTTGTATCTCTAGACTATGACGGAAATTGGTCCACTGGAATCAGTGCTCTACTCTGGTTACCTAACTGAATGAACGAATAAATAAAAATAACCTGACCAGGGCCCCAAACAATACTCCTTGCTGAGCTGAAATATAGGCGAGATAGCAAGCATTCATCTCTAAACTCTAGCCCTGTAAGTTTGGAAGAAAGGAGTTCTAAATGAAAGGAAGAGGATTTTATGTGTAAGTTTCATAAAGAGGGGGAGCAAGCAAAATCAGATAAAGTGAAAGCATCAGCTGACATTAAAGAATATGGTTTGAGTTGCCTTCTCTAGATACTGAGATCCCAGTGTCTATATTAGTAGCTGCAGAGGCAGTACCCTATACCCTATAGCAGACTGAGCCTGAGGAAACTCCAGTTTTTGTTTCACATTTTGGCTTCCTGCAACTGACCTTGAGCTATTCTCAGGGCCTGTCCTCATTCGCCAGCTTTACAAACCTGATTAGCCTCTCCTGGACTAACTTTGAGCCATATTCAGGGTCAGGGAGGAGACTGAGGTATCTGGGGCGGTAACAGACTGCTGCAGCTGTGGAGTGCTTTCCTCCTAAGGATCTTTTCCCTGTGAGCATCCATCTTTCTCAAGGATAGGTATGCAATGGGCTCTGCTGGCATATTGTCCACACCTCTGCGTGTGACTCAGCTATACCCCCCCCCTTGAGGACAACACTCCTATGTAAGCCTGGACTCCAATGCTGATCAATTCTAAGAGTTTTATGAGCATGAGCTCTTCCCTCCCAGATAGGCAGGCACACCCCCCCCCCGTCTGTGCCATCTAGTGTTTGGACCATACTCAGGGCTTTATCCTTCTATAATGCTGGCATATGTGCAGGAAACTCCAGAGTGGGCTGACTTTCAAGTGAGCCAGTTAACGTTTAAGAAGGCAGAGTGGTAAGATGACACTATGAGCAGAGCTCAAGAATACATGGTTGAAGCTGAGCAAAATGTTCCTAATTCTCATTATTTTGTGTTATACAGTGACTTGGAACACAGATTAAGTAAGCCTGCAGTAACATATTACACAGCAGGGTTGTAAATGGGCTTACATTTTTGGCCAAAACACATTAAAGGCAGATAGCATATGTTGTAAGGGCATATGCAGCAAGTTTTAGTTCAGAATGACAAGAGTTGAGGATCAGAATATTGAGGAACCCAAAATGAGTAATAACCTACTAGTTATTATTATGAGTAATAATCTTTATCACAGATGACCCCTCTTATCCTATGACTATCCATCCCTGACTCATTTGTCACACCCTCATAGCCTAGTCTTCCACTTACTATCCACCCTCGACTCATCTTTCACTCCCTCAGAGCCTTAGTTTTCCATTCTCTCTTTATTACCTGCAAGTGCATCCTTGTGAATCGTCTCCTACAATTCTCTAGAGATGTGGTATTGTATACTAGCACCAATCCTAATAACCTCCTATCTTACAACTCTATATGAAACCCAAACTCTTTTAGGGATCACAGTTCCCAGGGCTGAGTCCAACACCCCTGAACATACTCTTCTAAACTTTTATCATATTCAGGGTACTTGGACAGATACAACTTATTGCTCTATACTTCCATACCCCTATACTTCAAATAATATTAACCTTAAACAAAAGCATTCCTACAAAATAGTGAATAAATTCCTGAAACTCATCTCCAAATTAAGACTAAACTTACTAAGACATGGGGACATACACCCTAACCCTGGTCCTGCCAATACTCTCCAAAACTCATCCCTTTTCAAGGACCACTTAGCTAATCCCTTCATGGCACGCCCTACAAATTCCCTTTTCACCTGCCATCTGAACATTAGAAGTATTAACAATAAGGTACATGAACTTCATGCAGTCATGGCTGACCTCTCCCCAGATATCTTGTGCCTAACTGAAACTTGGTTAAAACCGACCACATTGGACAATGAAATACTTATCCCTGGGTATAACATACATAGGAGAGACCGAATCTCTAGAAAAGGAGGTGGGGTAGCCATTCTCTATAAATCTGATCTAATTGTCTCTATCGATGTCACTCAACCACCTCAGATTAACAATGCGGAGATCCTTATTTCCAGGCTACAAATCAACATAACTAAATTTATCTATATAATCTGTGTGTATATTCCCCCAGGTAAGAATATAGATACTCTTGAAGCTACCCTGCACTGGCTATCGAGTCACTTCCCTCAAGAAACCATAGTTCTTGGGGACTTTAATATAGACTGGACTTCCTGCTCCTCTCAAGCCCCTTCCACTCATATAAACCTATACTCCTTCACTCAAATCATTAGCACTCCTACCAGGATAGACAAATCTAACCAAAAAGAGAGTATACTGGATTGGATGCTTATTAATAGTGATCCCAACCAATATACTGCTGGCACCCTCCCAGACAGCCTTAGTGATCACCATCTCACCTACATAATTAAGCCCAAAATTACTATCCCAAAGAACTCCACACTAAGTTCTGTCAGAAATAAAAAAAAATTCGACCCCACCAAATTTCAACTAGAATTAAATTCCTGTAACTGGACAATACTCAAATATTTACCATTAGATGAAGCAGTACAGTATTTCAACACAAAATTCCTGGAGATTCTTAACTATCATGCCCCCATTCACTCAAAAATAACTAAGACAGGAGATGTCCCTTGGCTCTCTAAAGAAACCAGGCAGAAAATGCATCTCAGAAATAAGGCATGGTCTGTTTGGCGAACCACTAAAATTCCTCTTGATCATACTACCTATAGACAACTTAGGAATGAAACCAAAAGACTAATTATACTTGATAAAAGGCATTACTATTGGAAACTGCAAACTGAACATCAAAACTGTCCACAAAAATTCTGGGCCGGGTTAAATAATCTTCTTCACCCTGGTCGCTCTACCACCCCTGTCCCTGCCACACTCATAGACAAACCATCGAACTTTGTCTCTAATAGCTTTAATTGCTTCTTCATGGAGACAATTCAAACCCTCTCCAATCAACTGCCACGTAACTCTCATATCCTCGATACTCCCACCAATAAAAATACTCCCCCATTTACCTTTCAGCCTGTAGCAACATCATTCATTTGTAAATTAATCAAAAAACTTAAACCCACCACACTGTCAGCCGATCAACTTCCAGCTGAATATTTACAAAAAGCAGCTGAAGCAATCGCCTTTCCTGTGTCAATACTCATTAATCGCACCCTTCCAGAGGCCAAAATCCCTGACATCTGGAAGGTATCCTATGTAATTCCTCTCCATAAAGGAGGCACTTCCACAGACCTGTCTAACTACAGGCCCATATCTATACTCTCCCCCCTATCTAAAATAATGGAAAAATGTGTGCAGAAACAGGTTATGGAACACCTACTTGCCAATCACCTACTGGCTGATACTCAGCATGGTTTCAGACCTCTCCATAGTACCACCTCTGCCCTTCTTGCCTTCTCTAATACCATCAACACCCACCGCTATAACAATATTATCTCCTCAGCAGTATTCTTGGATCTGTCCAAAGCCTTTGATATGGTGGACCACAAGCTACTAATTGATACTCTACACTCATTTGGATTGGATACTACTTCTATTTAATGGTTTAGTTCCTATCTAAATGGTAGAAAACAAGCAGTACAATGGCAGACTAAACTATCTAACTTACTTCCCAATACTCTGGGAGTCCCTCAAGGATCAATTCTAGGACCACTACTATTCTCGATTTTCATTAATGATCTACACACAGTTGTATCAAATGCCAGTTGCATTCAATATGCCGATGATTCTACGCTGATTTGCTCTGGTACAACCCCTACAGAGTTACAAACTATGACCCAAACCACTTTCAGTAAAATAGAAAACTGTCTCTCTAGTCGTCGCTTGATACTTAATCCAAAAAAAACAAAAATGTTGCTGTTTTCACCGACACAAAGGTCAAGCCCCTTTAAATTTACGATCCAAGCAAAGGATGGGACTATTATCTCTCCGGATCCCTCGACAAAACTATTAGGGGTAACTATTGACAATAACCTAAAATTCGACACTCATGTAAACTTAATGATTAAATCCATCAATAAAAAACTAGGCTCGCTATATAGAATAAATAGATTCTTGACCCCCCAAGCTAAATCTGCCATTGCCCAAACCCATCTTCTCTCCACACTCTTGTACTCATCCCCCTTATTACAGAATATTAATAAAACAGTCATGAACAAACTCACTATCTGCTATAATCATATCGCTAGGTTTGTTACTGGGTTACCATATAGAACCCATCACTGCACCAATTTAACCCAGCTTAATTGGCTTGAGTTACCAAAACATATTTCGTATAACCTTCTAGTCCTTGCCCACAAAATAATTTATAACCCTGACTACCCTCCCTCACTCAAAAAACTTATCTCCCTTTGCAATAACCCTCGAACACTGAGATCATCCTGCTGCCTCCTCATCCAAACTTGTAAAACTAATAACACGGCCAGAGATTCTCTTCTTACCAACTCAGTAGGGAGAATCTGGAACAAACTTCCTCCTGATATTACCTCACTCCCCTCCTTAAGTCTATTTAAGACCAAACTAAAACTCTATCTACGGTCAACACGTACCTGCTACTGTCTTAATCCTGGCTAGCTATCTCTCTCAACTTACATTGTTTCCCAGACTCGGGGTTTCAAGTATATCTACTGAATCATAGTTTGAATATATTGTAATTACTAACCTTACTTTGATTTGATTTTAGAAAACTAAACCTTTACCTGTATTAGTTAATTTATATTTGTTTGTTTTTTTGTGACTTGTTTGTATTGTCTTGTCTGGAGCTTTTCTCCCCGGGCCTCTGCTGAAAATGGACATGTATCCAGTCGGATCCTCCCGGTTAACAAATGTAAAATAAAATAAAATAAAAAATAAACCTAGTGTTATATAGTGGATCAAACCTGAAAATTCTAAGTGACAAGAAGTGTAGTACAAAAGCCATAGACGTCTATAATGTATCAAACCTAAAAAAGACATTCAAGGAAAACAGGTTGACTTTAAGAGTAAAAAGATTTTAGGTAGTGTGGATGTCTTATTTGTGAAGAGCAGCTTTTGTGTTGGTCAAAATAGAAAGTGCTAAGTTTAAATGTTATGATACCTGTATCAAATAAATGGTTAATGGGCAGCAAGAAGCATGTTTTAAAGTGTTCAAGTAAAACCCCAAAACAATAGTGTATTAAATTTTATAAAAACAAAAATGTAGCTCTATTGGACAAGACAAAAGAATTTCACAGGTAACAGTTGTCCTTCCGGAAAACACAGTGTAGTAATTTTGCTGACCAATGTACTTAGTATGAGTAAGGCAGATGCCCAGAAGCAAAAGCTATAGACAAAGCATGTAGTCATGCTAGTAAATATTATCCAGAAACATTGGCAACTCGGCACACAAGTAAGCATTCAGAGGACAACAGTTTACAGCATAAAATGCAGAATATGTGTACAGCACTATCTGTGCAGGGAAGGGATCTGAGATATGAGTAAAGAAACTATCCATTTTGTACATCTACAGACATTAAACTTGAAGTGGCAGTCCCAAAATCTAAGGGAACAAATGGGGGCTGTAGTGATTGCAGGATGTAGAAAAGTATTGTAAAAGGTGACAGTAGTCCATTGCATATGCTGGAGAGACTTATAGAAAGGTCAAAGAAGACAAGAGTCTTGCCTGCACTAAATGGGCTACAGCAATTCAGTGGTTAAGTACTGCATGAGGCTGGCTCAACCCATCACAAAGTGAGTGGCCCATTTTGGCATGCAGACAATCCATCTGGCATGAAACATGATAGTTTCAAACTGGGAGGATTGAATATAGTAAAGCATGTTGGTTCCCACCATTTGCAAGAGTACAAGTGACTCAAAAATACATACAATGCTGTATAAAGAATGACTATAACAGTGTTATGAAGAGTTCATTGTAAATGATCAATGTCTGTCAGTGTTGTAGGGAGCGCATTGTAAATACAGTAATGTTTCTTCAAACAAGTGTTGTTTCGGTCGAGTTGCACATGATTCTGTAAGAATGGGCATTTCTCTGGCTGCTGTAATAAGAGCAGGACTCTGTAATGAGCTACTGAATGTTATATAAATCAAAGAGACAGGAAGAAGCCTGTCCAGGGAGTGTTTACCCTTTTGGAAAAAGAGATTTGGTGTTCGGACTAGCAGCTCAGGGAGAGAGAATCAACCACGGTGAAATAATTGTAACGAGAAACTGGAAACCGATCTAGGCAGATGAATCCGGAGAGAAACATCAACAAACTGAGATGAATCCGGAGAGAACCATCAACAGAGAAACTGAGATGAATCCGGAGAGAACCATCAACAGAGAAACTGAGATGAATCCGGAGAGAACCATCAACAGAGAAACTGAGATGAATCCGGAGAGAACCATCAACAGAGAAACTGAGATGAATCCGGAGAGAACCATCAACAGAGAAACTGAGATGAATCCAGAGAGAACCATCAACAGAGAAACTGAGGTGAATCCGGAGAGAACCATCAACAGAGAAACTGAGATGAATCCGGAGAGAACCATCAACAGAGAAACTGAGGTGAATCCGGAGAGAACCATCAACAGAGAAACTGAGATGAATCCAGAGAGAACCATCAACAGAGAAACTGAGATGAATCCGGAGAGAACCATCAACAGAGAAACTGAGATGAACTGAGAGAACCATCAACAGAGAAACTGAGATGAATCCAGAGAGAACCATCAACAGAGAAACTGAGATGAATCCGGAGAGAACCATCAACAGAGAAACTGAGATGAATCCGGAGAGAACCATCAACAGAGAAACTGAGATGAATCCGGAGAGAACCATCAACAGAGAAACTGATATGAATCCGGAGAGAACCATCAACAGAGAAACTGAGCTGAAGGCACTTGTGCTTTTCATTAATCCACAAGACTTTGCATATAATGAACTGCATGTTTTATAAGACTGGTGGTCTCAATTGCTTTAGTCTTCCACAAGGGGTTAATTTATCTATGAAATAGGGGGAGGGAACCTAGATAATTCAAGATGAGAGTATGGTCACATAGCAAAGGTTCAGACAGATAAAGCAGTTATTGGTTCAGTTACAAGTGTACACTATAAGATGTATGCAACACGCGGGCAGTATTTAATTTAATAGAAGGCCGGTCCCTTTCTCATAAAGGACTTGAATGCGTGCTCACTTGAACTAGAGATTTGGGAGACAGATTAACAGAAATGTGGAGACGTGTTAGAAATCTATATTAAAAATGTTATTACCTAACACAGGTATGATATCACAACACTAAATTCAGATCAGTCAACCACTAAGATAATACAAAAAAAAAATTGCTGGCTTTAAAATCACTGAGTTTATCTCTCTGGGCACTTCTCAAGCTAAAAACATGATCCAGGAATTAGAACAAAAAGTTTTACAGAATAACTTTAGAAAACAGACAACATTTAAAAACAAATTATCAAAATGTAAATATAACATTTTAAAATAACTCACAACAAACATGATATAGTTATAAAACCATGGGCGGTGGGCAATACAGTTATTATATCATCTCATTTTTATGCCTTCATCAGGGACAGTGAACAGTTTTTTTTTACCAAAAATAAAATCTTTTGAGTGGCAGGAAGATTTCTTACCAGTAACAATGAAAGTTGGAAGTTTGTTCGGTATTATCTGGCATGACCTGTTGCTACAGGCTATTTCATATACCCATGATTCATGTAACACTTTAATTTCAGTAAAGAACTCATGGAATTTTGTTTAAGATGTAACATCTTTCTTTTTAATGATCATTTTTGTATACAGAAGTGTACGACTGCTATGGAGACAAAATTTCTCAACAAATTACAGAAACCTATTATTGGAATGTAATGAAATACAAAACATATGACCCAAGATAACGAATTTCAAGCTAATGTATGAGTTTAAGCACGATACATATGTGTTTTGTTTTTCGTAATTAATTGTTCACAACAAAAACTTGTTGAGTTTGTTAATATGATATACAATCATGCATACTGAAGTTCTCTCACATATGAAATTCAACAAGAGGAAATGTTTTGGATATAAAATTAAAAGTAAAGGAAAATTAATTTTAAGTCTTTGTAGGAATCCTACATCACTGCATTCATTGTAACATGCAACAAGTACATAGCATCAACATTTAATTGCATCTCTCCCATACAATGAGGAAATTAAGATCACAGAGTATGTAGTGAATAAAGCATATTCATACATGGTATACAAGCTATTACTGCAGATAGCTACAGTAGGATGTATCTCCAGCCCTTACCTGCGCCATCTTTTCCATGAGTTAATGCAAGTTGGACGTATAATGGTGATTTTATATTTACATCTGGGACTACAGCTGCCTTCATCCAAGGATATCTGCTTTGAAACTAGTTTTACTCCTGATTTAAATAATGTGGTACAAATTATACAGATGTGCTGGTATATGTTATTGTCAGATTCCATGTTACATAAATACCTTACACCAAAGATTTCCTTTACAAATTCTCCTAGTTTGAAAGATAGCCTAGTGCATTCTTATTTTGAATGTCTTGCCTCTAAGAATGATGTTCCTAAGATACAGCATTACCCTGCTTGTTTTATGTGTAAACAGTAAAGCTACAGGGGTAGCTCATTATGTCAGTTGCATTAAATGCTGTAACTTGAAGAAATATCATTGTCAAACATCTCTTGTAGTTTACTGACAATGCTCATACCCAAAATTTTATTTTAGACAAACTCTTAGTAAAATACACACCAGGATTGTAAAGTATTTAAAACACATGTGCAGTAAAGCTGCCACCAGACCAGTGGCAGAATATTTTATACATTATCACCAGAGTGAAAGAAGCACTTTATGTATTTTTTGTGAATTATATTAAGACATTATATAATTATTTATAGGTTCATAAGTTCAAAGGATGTTACTAGGCTAATGGCCCTGGAGCCCTTACAAGCCTAGCCATATTTATCCTGAGTTGTCCCAATTGTCGGTGGTTAGGTGAGTGAAGTACGCAAAGGTAAGGGTCTATGGTAGTTAATACTAACTTCTTCTGTCCAGCAGAGACATGGGTTCCACCCCAGGAGTGAATTTGTGCTCACCCACCAATTGATGTAGGTTGCATTTGAAGAGGATCAGGGAGGGGCTCTGTTTCACATGAATTGGAAGCTTGTTTCAGAGAAGTGGCAGTCTCTAGGAGATGTATCTACCTCTCCAGCATGGTCTGTTCATGTCATAGACTAGGGTGAGATCCCTGGTGTGAGTGACCCTCCTGCAGCTTGATTTATGAATATGTAGCATTTCCATCAGGGCCTGGTCAGAGACTGCGCTGTAAACCAGGCACAGATCACCCCCTTAGCAACTTGTAGGAGACAGAATACAGTGACAGGGCTCTCGATCTTTCTGTGTAGAACTTGTTTTGTGTAGCCTGTAATTTCTTGGTGTGAAACCTTTGTAGTCTCTCCAATTGTTGCAGGTGTCTGGTGAGGTACATGCAAAAGGAGGCATTGTACTCAATTACTGGTCTGATGAGGGCCAAGTGTAATGGAATTATAACACCCTTAGAACTAGATGCGATGCCTTTTAACTTATAAGATGTGCCACATAGAAGGATTTCCTTACTACTGTAGATATGTGTTGGTCAAAGTTCAGATTTCTTTCAACCTGAGTACCTAGATCATGTACCACAGGGTCTACACTTAGTGGGGTACTGTCTATAATGTAATTAGTGGGGATGTCAACTTTCCCAAAGGGAATAATAAAGTGCATTTTTTTGCATTTAGCTTTAATCCATGGCTTTAGCACCAATCATTTGTCTGTGTTAACCCTGTATAGAGTATATTAACATCATTGGGGGACTCAGTGATTGCTCCCAATTTGCAATCATCAGTGAACTTGGTTAGCCATAAGCCATCCATGTTTGCCTGGACTTCTGAGAAATAAATTTCAAGCAGTAACGGGTCCAGCACAGAATCATGTGGTATGCCACTGATGACTGGTCTTTTGCTAGAGGTGAAGTCACCCACTTTGACAGTATGTGCCCTGTCAGTGAGCCAGTTGGCTACCTATCTGGTAATGTAGGGGTTAATTCCCAATTGGGAGAGTTCCATTATAATACCCGAGTGGGGGAATGTGATAAACACCTTGGCTAGGTCAAGATAGGCATGCACTGTCTTTCCCTCATCCAGGGCCTAGGTGACTTTCTTGAAGAAATCAACCATGATTAACAGTCATGGGAAGGCTCACCCAGACTCTGCTACAGTTTGCTGTGAGGGAAAGGTTAGTTTGCTTTTTATTTGTTATATTCTGTAGTACTTTATTACCTTTTTCTATTTTGTATACTGTGATTTGTTTTCTTTACACTGTGTTTTACTTGTATTCTGCTTTCAACTGCATATTAAAACTTGAAAAGATACCACAACTCTGTCTCTTGTGAGTCACACAGAATTTTTTCACACTCTCCCACCCGGAGATGTATGGGTAAACTCCAATGTCTTTCTAGTTGCCTGCCCCTTATGTTAATTTGACCATATATCTCATTTCCTCTCTGCATTTACTGGTTGGTGTGAGTAAGCACAAAATTATCATTTTGTGAAATCACTCCCATTCAGCTATTTAAATTTATTGGCCATCCTACTGTATTCCATAGTACCAGAATAAAAAAGTGACCACCCCCTTTCAATTTATCTTGCTGTTTTAAAAATAGTGACTCTCCACTAAAATTTTACTTTTTAGACAGGTAAAACTTAAGTTACCTACTTTCACATCTAACTCCTCTAGCGCACACTGCAGTGTTTAGGATAACCCCTTTTTTTTCATCTTACCTTTAGGCATCAATTGCAAGACCACCAATTATTGCAGAGCCCACATTTTGCTCTCAGTAGTCATCTTGGGATTACTGCTTCTGTTTTCTCCTAGTGAGAGAAGGAGTGCAGTTACATTATTTCCTGGAGACTGCTGATCTCCAGAAAGCTTAATAACTGCTTTATAGGTGACAGCTTGGAATCTGTGCTTATATTCTGATCCTGGTGAGAGTAGGAGCACAGTGCATTGATTCCTGACTGTTTCTGGTTGGAGAATTTGTGTCTGTGTTTAACATACCTGATTGGTCTGGTTGCTATTCGAGGCATCTACCTGAAAAAGGCTACAAGCCTGCAGACCATCTGGGACAAGACTGTGGATCACCAAACATGCTGTGGCCTGCTTCTCTTCTTGAGATTGGTGCTAACATTTTGCTTCTGGTGAGTGAAAAAGCAAAGGAGTATTATATCCCAACAGAGTGAAGCTGTGCTGAGACCAGCATTAGTAGTAGCCAGGCAATAGCCATTCATGTGACTCCCCTCTTTTCATCATTCTAGACAAGCTAATTCTTTATTTTCAGTAAGTGCTGCTTGGTTTCTTCCTAACTTCAGAATATCTGCCTAAATACTTCATCCTTAAATTTTCAAGGTCTACGTATTGGTTTTCCCTCAAGTGTTTGGCAGTGCTCTGTACAGACTCAGACACTTTGAGTGACATTTTTTCCTGTAAAAGGCTTCAGTACTTAATATAGTGAGCTCATATCCAGACATGTCTAACAGTCAGTTCCCTGTGCTTTCTCCTGTCAACCTGGTGAACTTGGGCATCCTGAGGCAGTGTAGCAACTGCCTCATGTACACAGACAAGCCTCTCCTCTTACCTCCCAACACTATGACTTGTGAGAGATGCACATATATAGCCAAAGTGGAAGCCAAGCACTCTGTAGCTAAGACTGGATTAGCCAGTCAAGAGGAGAAGGATAACACCTGCACCACACCACATTCAACACATAGCCCTCCAGAACATACACCACCACAACCCTCACATAGTAACACAAAACACACACCTACTTTCATGGAAGCTCTCAATAAAAATCTGCCCAAAGAACAGAGACCTCCGAGGCAGAAATGCAAACAACCTCCACATCCCAGCACAAACCATGAGACACATAGCTCACATAAACAGTGTGCACTCAACCAAAGCCCATAAGGCAAAACAACTTACCCAGTAGACTAGTCATAGGTGACTCAATAGTAAGACACACTGATGTCCCACTCATTAGGTTGAATAAGGAGAAATTTGCGGTCAGCTGCCTGTCAGGTGCCAGGATCGGCCACATAATGCGCACACTTAGGTCACTCCACAACAGGTACAAATATGACTCTGTCATTGTCCATGTCGGTGTGAATGACCAGCGACATAGTGGAGCTCTCTGATCTTGTAGACCAGGCAGGTATGACCCTAGCTCTGAGTAGCCTCCTACCATCACCCAGAATGATACCACAGTACAAGCAGAAAATGATTGACTTCAACAATTGGCTAAGTTTCTCATGTGGATCCAGTATCTGTCTGCCTGGGATGACATGATTGACAGACCTCGATGCTTCGCCAGAGACGGCCTGCACCTGTCACACTAGAGATTCCGGATACTGGCCAAGGCTCTTGCCACCCCTATAGTGCCTTTTTTAGGCAATGTCCTAAAGACAAAATTACCACCATAACAGCAAATGAAATCTGAGGATTATGCTGCTCAATGCTAGAAGTCTAAATCTCAAAATGCACTTGCTCAAAGCACTCTTTAAAATGGAGAACATCTCCATCTGTGCAGTGACCGAGGCCTTGTTCAAGCCTATGGAGAACACCCCAGCACTGTCTACCAGGCTATAATTTATACCACACCTTTTGGCCTCTAAACCTGGACCAAAGCACTAAAGGTAGTGGTGTCTCCATATTCATAAAGGATATGCACACCTCCAGACTAGTAGCCCAACATAACGCATCAGAGATACTTCAGGTACAACTAACACTGGGTAAAACTGCAATCCAGGTTGTAGCCTGCTATAGACCCCCCACCATGTACTAAGACTTCCACTCCACATTCCTAAATACACTGGAAAAAATTAGGGTACAACCCAATACCTTTATACTGGGAGACTTTAATTACCCCCTATTAACTGGGAAAATTACTCATGTACCAACACACTTGCTCAATGTTTTCTGGAATTCATTAATTCCAGTGCTCTGGACCAACTCATTCTTACCCCCACCAGGGGTAGGAACATCCTTGACCTGGTCATTACTAACATGGGTGACCGTTGCTCTACACCATTAATCAACTCCTCCCTAGTCAGATCTGACCAGAAGCTAATCACCATGGATATCCACATTCCACCCCCCCCCCAAAGGAAACCACCATAAAAAACTTCTCCAAAGCCAATTTTGGGCTTCTAAAAACAGAGGTGGCTAACTTTACGACACCCATGCAAATGGAAAATAGGTGCATGACTGCTGAATCATACACCAATGCACTGTATGAGCACATACCCCAAGTGCATGGAACGGGCCATACCAAACAGAACCAAGATGCTGTCCTCCAAAAAAAGGAAGCCAATCTGGTGGTTCCCCCACCAGAAACAAACTCTACAACAGAAGGAAAAAACTGTTGAAGAAAAGGGTGATATCCCAAGACTGGAAAAGCTCCTTTGTTAGCCTCAGATAAAAACTGAGATCCATCATCAAATCCTCTAAAACTAGCTATGAAAACAAAATTGCTGCAGATTCTAAAGACAACCACAAGGCATTCTATAGTTATGCCAAGAACCTACATGCCAATACTCAGATCTGATCTGAGTTACAGCACAATGGCAATACATATACAGAACCAACTGATATTGCCACTATATTGGCTGACAGGTTCAGTGCGAACCCTTTTCACCCCCTAAAGGGCCTATCACAATACCTGAGGAATGCCAAGACCCTATTATCACAGCTACACAGGTAAAAATTGGACTGTTCAAAGCCAAGAATACAGCATCCATGGGACCTGATAATATCCCTGGCTGTGTTCTACATGAATTACAAAATGAACTGGCACCACACCTGAGTACCCTGTTCAATCACAGCCTCATTTCAGGCTTTGTTCCTACAGAATGGCACACTGCTACGGTCATCCCACTCCACAAAGGAGGAGCGACTACAGACCCTGGGAACTACTGTCCCATTAGCCTGACGAGTTTGATATGTAAGGCTATGGAGCACATCATCATGGACCTTATAAATAAGGACATAGGAAATTGCAAAAACTCTGGACCCCGTGCAGTATGGGTTTGTGAAAGGTAGATCATGCCTGCTCAACCTGACAGACTTCTTCGAGTCTGTCACCAGAGCTGTGGATGAGGGCAAGGTAGTTCACACAGCCTACCTAGATCTTGCCAAGGCCTTCAACACCATCCCTCACTTAGGAATCATAGATAGACTCACTAAACTAGGCATAAACCCCTATGTAATAAGATGGGTTGCCAACTGGCTCACTGATAGAACCCACACTGTGAAAGTATCAGACTCCAAATCTGACAACTGACCAGTTAAAAGTGGTGTCCCACAGGATCGGTCCTAGGTCCTCTCCTGTTTGGCATCTACTTCTCTGAAGTTCAAGCCAACACAAAGGGACTCTGGCTGACCAAGTTCGCAGATGATTGCAATTTGGGAGCCATTATTGATTCTCCAACTGACATTCTACAAAAATGGATCACTGACACCAATGACTGGTGCCAGAATCATGGCCTTAAGCTGAATGCCAAAAAGTGCATTGTCATTCCCTTTGGGAAAAAATCGGTGCCCATGAACTACCACATAGGTGGTAGTTCACTAAACACCAAAGGTGTGATAAGAGACCTGGGGAAACAGGTTGACAGCAACCTCTCCTTTGATAACCACATTGCCACTATAGTCAGAAAGTCCTTCTATGTGGCACATCTAATTACAAAAGGTTTCTCATCCAGGAAGAAAGAGGTCATAATCCCTCTTTACTTGTCCCTCATTAGACCTATTATAGAATACAACACCCCATTTGGTATGTACCTCACTAGGTACTTACAACAACTGGAAAGGCCACAAAATACCTCACTAACAGGATCTTAGGCCTTAGATGCATGCCCTATACGGACAGATGTAAAAAACTCCAGCTATACTCTGTCTCTTATTGCCTACTTAGAGGCGATCTCTGCTTGACCTACAAAGCCATGTCTGACCCAGAGCTGCTAGATATGCTACACCTAAAGAAATCCTAATCCCTCCGTGCCACATGCTCCAGGGACCTTAACCTCATTACCACAATAAAGAGAACATGCTGGAGGGACAGGTTCCTAACCCAGAGACTTCCCATACTCTGGAACAAACTTCCCATTCACATCAAGCAGAGCACTTCACTGGCCCTCTTTAAGAGAAATCTTGACGAGTGGATGGGCAATAGGAAGTCCACTCCAGGGATCACCTCAGTGGCCTTGCTTGACAGGGGCACTAGGAACTAACTTTGGGTGGCATGATGCCAGGGAATCTTCTTGGCCTAGGCTTATATAGGCTCCAGGGCCATTAGCCTAGTACACACCTATGAACCTATGATCTACCTTTAATGAATCCAAACTGGGTTGTGTCCAGAGTTTGGAGATTACCTATGTCCTTGTTAATAAGGTCTCTGTCTTTCCAATTTCTCCATATCTTTTGGGTTTCTAATACCATGACAGGAATGGACCCCATTCTTAAGTCAAAGTACAATTAAAGTTCATGAAATTAGTATTGTTTCAATCTTTGATGTCAGCCAAAAGTGCTCTTTGCAGCACCCGCAATGTGTCCAGTAATGACTCCTTCTGCAATTTGTATGGGGTTACATGGATTGGTAACATATCTAAATATGACTGTAGATTCTTTTTTTTATAATACCCGTTGCTCCTATAACTATTGGAACTGTCTGGGTATTCCACATTGCTCTCATTTCTGCCTGCAGATCCTGGTATTTCATGACTTTGTGTCTCTCTGTATGCAAGACACTATAGTCACTGGGTGTAGTGATTTCAATAATCAATGCTACTTTTGTCTTCTTTAGTTGGACCACTATATCTGGTTTTCTAGCATCTATCTTTTGAACTGTTGGTAATGGATGATCCCATGTGATATAAACTTGATAATTTTCTATGATGCTTTGTGACTCATGTTTCCACTGTTTTTCAGCCACTTTGATACCATAATGTTTGCACAATCCCCAGTGCAACAGTCTTGCCACAGTATTATACCTTTAAGTATACAGTCCTTCTGCCATTAGTCACACACCTTGTTGCTAGTTGTGACACACTGTTTCCAATTCGGTTTTACAAAACCTACATTTGTCTGTTTCTCCCACATGTTCAATGGACTTTGTAAACCAGCGTGTACATAGCCCACTGTCTTGGGCTGCCAATATTAACCTTTCATTTCTTGGTTTGAATTCAACTCTCCTTAACCATTCCTGCGTTTGTTTCTGATAAACATGAGGCTCTTCCAGAAGTTTTCTATACTTGCAACTATATTTATGTTTTTTCCACATTTCTTCCCTTTTCATCTGGTCCTTAACCTTATATTTTTTATTTTGCTGTTTTGCACATTTAGTTGCTGCCTGGTTTTTATTTACCTTTGGTTTGATTTCCATTCCTGCTTGATGTTGATATGCTTCTGCTAAATTAAGCAGAGAAATCATCTTAGATTTATTTTCCTCATGTTCCAAAGCTTTCACTAAATTAGGATCTTGTGAGATCAGTAGATATGTGTGGAGTCCCACGATTGCAGATCTATACATGTAATCAATTTCAAGGAGGCCCATCCCTCCTTCAGAATGGGGAATATATAATTTTGTTATACACTGATTTTTTATAAATCATTTGGTGAGCATGAAGCATCCTTCTTGTTTTAATATCTATCTATCCAACACTTTTTGGGGCCAGTCAATCACTCAAAAACTGTACGTTAGGACAGGAAGTGCAGACTGATTTATAGCTTGGATTTTATTCCTTGATGTCAATGCTTTTCTCAGGATTAATTTAAGTCTTCTAAAGTATTCCTTACTGAGTTTTATTCTCATTTGTTCATGTTTTATTGCTGATTATTCAACAATTCCCCAGAATTCATACACTCCCACTTGCTCAAGTTGTTTTATATTGCATTCTTGTCCCAAACTAATGTTTTCCTGGTGCTGCAGTTTTCCTTCTTTAATGGCTGCTTTTGCACATTTATCAAGACCAAATGACATTCTAATATCATCTGAAAAAGTTTTGACAACCTGCAGCTGTGCTTTCAGTTCCTCATCTGATCAGCTATACAGCTTTAAATCATCCACAAAAAAAAGATGAGAAGTTATTAGACTTTGTTGTTTTCGAGGAGCCAAATTGTAGCCATGGCCTAAGCTGTTAAGTAAACAGCTTAGTGGATTAATGGCAAGGCAGAATAGCAACGGTGACAAAGAGTCACTCTGAAATATCCCCCTTTTAATTTTTATCCTCGGGATAATAATCTGTCCTTTATCATGGCTTAATTGCAAAGTGGTCTGCCATTGTTTCATGGTTCACCACAAGAAATTAAACTTTAGAACCTCCAAAGCCACAACAGAGCACAGCTCCAAATCAGATGAGACAAGGAATACGATGCAAACTCAAAATACCAACTTTATTCTGTTTCGGTTAAGCGCTTTCTTCTCCTACCAGAGACTTCCTGAGTACAACTACACTATAAAACCCAGCCCTTAAATACCCTTTTCATAATGAAATGCAAATCAACAATTTTACCCTGAGGGTCCTTTACTATATGGTCAATAATCAAGAACTTAAACTTATGTGTCCCATGGTCCTTAAGGTGTCTAAATAGGGCATTAGTGATTCTTCCCTTCTTTATGTCATAAATATGTTCACTAACTCGAATCTTAAATGCTCTAGAGGTCTTTCCTACATAAAATACGGGACACATTTGACATTTTGCCAGGTAGACCACATTAACACTAGTACAGTTGTAGTGCCCTTTAATAAAAATAGGTTTATTCCCATTCAATTTAAACAGATCCCCAGTTTCCAAAATGTGGCAACAGTAATTACACTTCCCACATTTAAAATTACCTTTGGGTCAATTTGAAAGGCCATATACATAATCCTTATTGGGCTCAAAAAAAATTTTGAGGGACCTATCTTTCCTAAAGACAATCTTGGGGAGACCACTTCCCATTTGGATTCAGCATTCAAGTCAAATCCTAAAATCTCCCATTTATTAACAATAGCTTAGCTACACCTTCTGCATCAAGGTTGTAAGTAGTAATAAACCTAGAAATAGGATCACACCTCAGGGAATTGTGGTTAATCTCAAGGCCTGCTCATTTCCTGACCTAAAAGGTCCACCCAAAAATAGGTATATATATACCTTTATGCCTTTTTCCGGTCACCTTTCTGGTTAATTCTTCCAACAGGTCCTGGGGATAACCCCTTTTAGAAAACATGTTAACTATAAAACAGACTTCATCCCGAAATTGTTCATCTCGGCTAACCATCCTGGCAGCTCTTACTAATTGGCTTTTAATTATAGATCTTTTTTGATGTAAAGGATGCCAACTCCCAAATTCCAAATAGGAATTTGAAAAGGTTGGTTTTATATAAATCCTGGAATATAAGAGGCTGTTAACCCTGTCAACATTCAACTCTGTATCTAAATATGTGATTTTTTTCTTCACTAAGATAGTGGGTCAACCTTAAAAATTCCACAGTATTATTGATGTAACTTAAAAATTCCTCAATTTCTTGTTTGCTACCCCTCCACAACAAAAATAGGTCTTCTAAAAATCAAGTATAGTGTAAAATTTTGGACCAATAATCACTATTCATTAAAAATTCCTGTTCCCAGTATGACATTACAAAATTTGCAAAAATTGAGGCACAAGCAGCCCCCATAGCTACCCCAGTTGCCTATTTGAAATATTGCCCTTCAAATGGATATAATTATTGTTCAAAACTAAATCCATTAGGGCAATAATCTTGTTAATGGTGTCCTGATCATACATGTGAGTTTTAGTTAACTGAACTTCACAAAATACCCTCATAACGAGGTATAATACTAAACAAGTTAACAACATCCACAGTCACCATAATCAATCCTGGCTCCCATTTTATTTCATCCAATTTCCTTAGGAAATGCCACAAATCTCTAGTAATATACCCAAAGATTTGCAATCCTTTTTGCAGACAATGATCTATAAATTTACTCATAAAACAAGTTTTTGATCTGTGCCCATCCACAATGGGCCAAAATTTTACATTTGCAAGGCCCTTGTGGATTTTCGGTATTCTGAAAATATTGGAAATTATAGGGTAGTCATTTTTGATATAATTATATTCATCTAGACTGATGTGGCCTTGGAATACCATGTCATCCAGGGCCAAATCAATCTTCCTATATGCTATGTGGATGTCATTTAGGGAACTTTCCTCATATGTCCCGTCCATAAGCAAGGAATTCATTTTATTTAAATATTCAACCCTGTTCATTAACACTACCCCACTCCCCTTATCGGGTTTCATTATACGCACTGTTTTGTCCTTGACAAACGCATTCAATAACTCCACTTCACCACCAGTCAAATTACTATACTTTTCAGCATGGGACTGTTTAAAGTGTTGTCTTATTTCCTTCTCACAAATTCTCTTATAAACCCGGATGGAATTATTCAAAGGGGGGTTGAAAATACTAGGTTTAGTTAACATACCAATTCCTTCCTTATTTGGATCATTACCCCCTTTACCACCAAACCAAACTTTAAGGTTTAATTTGCGAGTAAAACATTTTAAATCAATCAAGGTATTAACAATATTTCCCCTCCTTGCAGGCACAAAAGTGAATCCTTTCGCTAAAAGATCAGCATGAGCTGTTTCAACTACTTTAGTAGAATAATTATAAACTTTAAAATCATTTCTACTATTGTTCACAATTTTACAAACTTCTCCTAATGTTAAATAATCATGGGTTCCCCCTTTTCATTTAAATATAAGTTGTTAAGTTCTTCATTAATAATACCTGAGCATATAATACCATCAGAAGAAACATCAAAATTAATAACAGCCCCTACACCTGGGTAACCCCATCAGTCATCACTACCCCAGGGAAATCAGACGAATAAAAATTCCATAAATGTGTGTATTAAATACATTACTACTTTCACTAGAAAACAGACATGACTCAAAATCGGCCATTACTGGCTCTACACACTCGATACCTTCACCACTGTCAAAAACAGGCACAGCACTGGTTTGCAAACTTCATACATCACTTTCAATACCTGTATTACTATTTTCAACATCTAGCAAACTGTTAGAAATATTTAAATAATGTGGTCGCAAACAGTCTGCTTCAACAACATTGGACTCCATGAATTTGAGTATATTAAAATTTTGTTGAACATTTGAAGCAACCTTTAATAAATCAATAACATAGTCAAGATTCTCTTCAACATTAGTGAAACGTTCAGGTATCTGAAATTCAACGGAGTTCGTACTTTGCCCTTGAATAAAATTGAAACCTGCCCTTTCATTGTTCTCCTTTTTATCCTTATGCAGATTGTCATTAACTGATTCTAAATTCAAACAGTTAGAGGAACCAGGACAAAAGCCGTCCGTTTTATAACTGCAACTCCTGTGGTCAACAATCGAATTTACATCAAAAGAGCCAACCCAGGTTTTAAAAAAAGTACTCACTTTACTGTTGTAGTCACTCTTCACCTTACTCACAACAGGAACCCTGCTGAAGTTAATTCCTGGTCTTTTTGGACCTTACCCCATGCCTCAAATAATCATCAAATTTAGCATTTGGGAACTGTGAATGCTAATTTTTCCCCGAAGTCTTTTGGAATGCCTCATCCCTTCAAGGTGGCCATCGTGTGTTACAGAATCCAATTGCCATTGTTTTTGAAACCTCTGGTTCGTTGTCACCGGCACGTCCCCATCTTGTTCCTGATTGGCTCCTAAGTTGCTGTCCTTCATCCGATTACCCAAGGAAAACGGGTAAACCTTATTCAGTGTATATTCCTGAATATCCCTTTTAAGCTTGTTTTGCTTTCGCAAAAATATAGTACTACAAACATTGTCCACATTTTTATGCACTTCTAGATAACTGCCTCAAAGTTTGTTGTCACAATCCACCAAAATAGCCTTATTTAACAAGTCTAAATTGCTACAACGGGTTGCCAGGGCCTGATTATTATATTTTATCATTAGACACATTATTTCAAGACCAGTCTTATCAAATAATAAATGCAAATCATTCAAGAAGTCATCATTTTTATCCACCCCATTGGGATACCAACACAACCGCAGGCCCCGGGGAACATGTCCCAGTTCTATATTTCTTTCCAAATAGGAATTCTCCATTTGTAATTTATATATATACATATATATATATATACATATATATATATATATATATATATATATATATATATATATATATATATATATATATATATATATATATATATATATACATATATATATATATATATATATATATATATATATATATATATATATATATATATATATATATATATATATATATATATATATATATATATATATACATATATATATATATATATATATATATATATACATATATATATATATATATATATATATATATATATATATATATATATATATGATATTTTAGACACCTTAAGGACCATGGGACACATAAGTTTAAGTTCTTGATTATTGACCATATAGTAAAGGACCCTCAGGGTAAAATTGTTGATTTGCAGTTGGATGCCAGTGAACTGAGATGTCAGTTAAGGTTGGATGCCACTCAATATCCTGGAATTAATGAGGCAGTCAACATTGCCTGTATTTTTAAATTGAAGCATATAATGGGTTAAATGATTTGTTTGTTTCTTTCTTTCCTAAGTGTATTTAAGTGTATATGTTATCCCAAGTTAAAATGTTAACCTTAAATTTTTAAAGTATGAGTGTGGATTCATCCACTTGTTAATTAATATTATATATATATAACCTTGATAGTATGTATTTTAAGTGGATTAGGTTGTTTTTGGCAATTAATTAATCATGTGACATTATTATGAAAAGGGTATATAAGGGCTGGGTTTTATAGTGTATTTGTACTGAGGAAGTCTCTAGTAGGAGAAGAAAGCGCTTAACCGACACAGAATAAAGTTTGAATTTTGAGTTTGCATCGTATTCCTTGTCTCATCTGATTTGGAGCTGTGCTCTGTTGTGGCTATGGAGGTTCTAAAGTTTTATTTCTTGTGGTGATTGTCTGATTACGACCCAATGGATTCCACAGCTACCAATGGTGAGGTGTTGGATTTGTTGCAAAAGATTAATCAGCAGCTGACGATACATACTGAGCAAATACAGAATTTGATGGAGAGAAACGTACCACCAGTGGGGGCTAATATCTTTGGATGTCTGGGGTTCTCTTTAACCCAGCCCACCCAGACTGTTCAAGGAACCTCTGAAATAGGTGATAATCGTGGCGCTAGTGGGGATGGTTCCCCACAGGAGAAAGAGACAATGGCAAGTATTAATTCCACCCAGAATGAGGGAGTGAATGACATTTGGAAAAAGAACGGTTTCAGTTTTAAAATAGGCAGGGATGATTCCATTCAAGATCCCAAGCAGACTGTATCTTCAGCTGAGAAGCTAAGAGTTTTTGAAAATGATTTGATGCCTATAAAAAATTACAAATGGAGAATTCCTATTTGGAAAGAAATATAAAACTGGGACATATTCTCCGGGGCCTGCATTTGTGGAGGTATCCCAATGGGGCGGATAAAAATGATGACTTCTTGAATGATTTGGATTTATTATTTGATCAGACTGGTCTTGAAATGATGCGCCTAATGATAAAATATAATAATCAGGCCCTGGCAACCCGCTGTAGCAATTTAGACTTGTTAAATAAGGCTATTTTGGTGGATTGTGACTGCAACAAACTTTGAGGCAGTTATCTAGAAGTAAATAAAAGTGCGGACAATGTTTGTAGCACTATATTTTTGCGAAAGCAAAACAAGCTTAAAAGGGATATTCAAGAATATGCACTGAATAAGGTTTACCCGTTTTCCTTGGGTAATCAGATGAAGGACAGCAACTTAGGAGCCAATCAGGAATGAGATGGGGATGTGCCAGTGATGATGATCCAGAAGTTTCAAAAACAACGGCGGTTGGATTCCATAACACACGATGACCACCTTGAAGGGACTAGGCATTCTGAAAGACTTTGTGGGAAAAATCAGCATTCCCAATTCCCAAATGCTAAATTTGATGATTATTTGAGGCACGGGGCAAGGCCCAAAAAGACCAGGAATTTACTTCAGCAGGGTTCCTGTTGTGAGTAAGGCGAAGAGTGACTACAACAGTAAAGTGAGTACTTTTTTTAAAACCTGAATTGGCTCTTTTGATGTAAATTCGATTGTTGACCACAGAAGTTGCAGTTATAAAACGGACGGGTTTATCCTGGTTCCTCTAACTGTTTGAATTTAGAATCAGTTAATGGTAAAAAGCAGAAAAATGAAGGGGCAGGTTTCAATTTTATTCAAGTGCAAAGTACGGACTTCGTTGAATTTCCGATACCTAAAAGTTTCACTAATGTTGAAGAGAATCTTGACTATGTTACTGATTTATTAAATGTTGCTTCAAATGTTCAACAAGATTTTAGTATACTCAAATTCATGGAGTCCAATGTTGTTGAAGCACACTGTTTGCGACCACATTATTTAAATGTTTCTAACAGTTTGCTAGATGTTGAAAATAGTAATACAGGTATTGAAAGTGGTGTATGTAGTTTGCAAACCACTGTTGTGCCTGTTTTTGACAATGGTGAAGGCGTCGAGTGTGTAGAGCCAGTAGTGGCCGATTTTGAGTCATGTCCAGTTTCTAGTGAAAGTAGTAATGTATTTAATAAACACCTTTATGGAGATTCAGCTGATTTCCCTGGGGTAGTGATGACTGATGGGGGTTACCCAAGTGTAGGAGCTGTTATTAATTTCGATGTTTCTTCTGATGGTATTATATGCCCAGGTATTATTAATGAAGAAATTAACAACTTACATTTAAATGAAAAGGGGGAACCCATGATTATTTAACATTAGGAGAAGTTTGTAAAATTGTAAACAATAGTAGACATGATTTTAAAATCTATAATTATTCTACTAAAGTAGTTGAAACAGCTCATGCTGATCTTTTAGCGAAAGGATTCACTTTTGTGCCTGCAAGGAGGGGAAATATTGTTGATACCTTCATTGATTTAAAATGTTTTACTCGCAAATTAAACCTTAAAGTTTGGTTTGGTGGTGAAGGGGGTAATGATCCAAATAAGGAAGGAATTGGTATGTTAACTAAACCTAGTATTTTCAACCCCCCTTTGAATAATTCCATCCGGGTTTATAAGAGAATTTGTGAGAAGGAAATAAGACAACACTTTAAACAGTCCCATGCTGAAAAGTATAGTAATTTGACTGGTGGTGAAGTGGAGTTATTGAATGAGTTTGTCAAGGACAAAACAGTGCATATAATGAAACCCGATAAGGGAAGTGGGGTAGTGTTAATGAACAGGGTTGAATATTTAAATAAAATGAATTCCTTCCTTATGGACGGGACATATGAGGAAAGTTCCCTAAATGAGATCCACATAGCATATAGGAAGATTGATTTGGCCCTGGATGACATGGTATTCCAAGGCCAAATCAGTCTAGATGAATATAATTATATGAAAAATGACTACCCTATGATTCCCAATATTTTCGGAATACCGAAAATCCAGAAGGTTCTTGCAAATTTAAAATTTCGGCCCATTGTGGATGAGCACAGATCAAAAACTTGTTTTATGAGTCAATTTATAGATCATTACTAGAGATTCATGGCATTTCCTAAAGAAATTGGATGAAATAAAATGGGAGCCAGGATTGATTATGGTGACTGTGGATGTCGTTAACTTGTTTAGTATTATACCTCGTTATGAGGGTATTTTTTGGTTGGAAGTTCAGTTAACTAAAACTCACATGTATGATCAGGACACCATTAACAAGATTATTGCCCTAATGTATTTAGTTTTGAGCAATAATTACATCCATTTTGAAGGGCAATATTTCAAACAGGTAACCGGGATAGCTATGGGGGCTGCTTGTGCCCCCATTTTTGCAAATTTTGTAATGTCATACTGGGAACAGGAGTTTTTAATGAATAGTGATTATTGGTACAAGATTTTACACTATACTAGATTTTTAGAAGACCTATTTTTGTTGTGGAGGAGTAGCAAACAAAAACTTGAGGAATTTTTAAGTTACATCAATAATACTGTGGAATTTTTAAGGTTCACCCACTATTTTAGTGAAGAAAAAATCATATATTTAGATATAGAGTTGAATGTTGACAGGGTTAACAGCCTCTTATATTCCAGGATTTATAGAAAACCAACCTTTTTCGAATTCCTATTTGGAATTTGGGAGTTGGCATCCTTTACATCAAAAAAGATCTATAATTAAAGGCCAATTAGTAAGAGCTGCCAGGATGGTTAGCTGAGATGAGCAATTTTAGGATGAAGTTTGTTTTATAGTTAACATGTTTTCTAAAAGGGGTTATCCCCAGGACCTGTTGGAAGAATTAACCAAAGAGGTGACCGGAAAAAGGCATAAAGGTATATATATATATATATATATATATATATATATATATATATATATATACCTATTTTGGGTGGACCTTTTAGCTCAGGAAATGAACAGGCCTTGAGCATTAACCACAATTCCCTGAGGTGTGATCCTATTTCTAGGTTTATTATTACTTACAACCTTGATGCAGAAGGTGTAGCTAACGCTATTGTTAATAATTGGGAGATTTTAGGATTCAACTTGAATGTTGAATCCAAAGTGGGAAGGGGTCTCCCCAAGATTATCTTTAGGAAAGATAGGTCCCTCAAAAATTTGTTTGAGTCCAATAAGGATTATGTATATGGCCTTTTAAATTGACCCAAAGGTAATTTTAAATGTGGGAAGTGTAATTACTGTTGCCACATTTTGGAAAATGGGGATCAGTTTAAACTGAATGGGAATAATCCTATTTTTATTAAAGGGCACTACAATTGTAGTAGTGTTAATGTGGTCTACCTGGCGAAATGTCAAATGTGTCCCGTATTTTATGTAGGAAAGACTTCTAGAGCATTTAAGATTCGAGTTAGTGAACATATTTATGACATAAAGAAGGGAAGAATCACTAATGCCCTATTTAGACACCTTAAGGACCATGGGACACATAAGTTTAAGTTCTTGATTATTGACCATATAGTAAAGGACCCTCAGGGTAAAATTGTTGATTTGCATTTGGATGCCAGTGAATTGAGATGGCAGTTAAGGTTGGATGACACTCAATATCCTGGAATTAATGAGGCAGTCAACATTGCTTGCATTTTAAAATTGAGGCATATAATGGGTTAAAGGATTTGTTTTTTTCTTTCTTTCTTTCCTAAGTGTATTTAAGTGTATATGTTATCCCAAGTTAAAATGTTAACCTTAAATTTTTAAAGTATGGGTGTGGATTCATCCACTTGTTAATTAATATTATATATATAACCTTGATAGTATGTATTTTAAGTGGATTAGGTTGTTTTTAGCAATTAATTAATCATGTGACACTATTATAAAAAGGGCATTTAAGGGCTGGGTTTTAAAGTGTATTTGTTCTGAGGAAGTCTCTAGTAGGAGAACAAAGTGCTTAACCGAAACAGAGTAAAGTTTGAATTTTGGGTTTGCATCGTATTCCTTATCTCATCTGATTTGGAGCTGTGCTCTGTTGTGGGTTTGGAGGTTCTAAAGTTTTATTTCTTGTGGAGATTGTCTGATTATGACCCAATGGATTCCACGGCTACCAATGGTGAGGTGTTGGATTTGTTGCAAAAGATTAATCAGCAGCTGGCAATACATACTGAGCAAATACAGAATTTGATGGAGAGAAACGTACCACCAGTGGGGGCTAATATCTTCGGAGGTCTCGGGTTGCCTTTAACCCAGCCCACCCAGACTGTTCAAGGAACCTCTGAAATAGGTGATAATCGTGGACCTAGTGGGGATGGTTCCCCACAGGAGAAAGAGACAATGGCAAGTATTAATTCTACCCAGAATGAGGGAGTGAATGACATTTGGAAAAAGAACGGTTTCAGTTTTAAAATAGGTAGGGATGGTTCCATTCAAGATCCCAAGCAGACTGCATCTTTAGCTGAGAAGCTAAGAGTTTTTGAAAATGATTTGCTTGCCTATAAAAAATTACAAATTGAGAATTCCTATTTGGAAAGAAATATAGAACTGGGACATGTTCCCTGAGGCCTGCGTTTGTGGAGGTATCCCAATGGGGCGGATAAAAATGATGACTTCTTGAATGATTTGCATTTATTATATGATCAGACTGGTCTTGAAATGATGCGCCTAATGATAAAATATAATAATCAGGCCCTGGCAACCCGTTGTAGCAATTTAGACTTGTTAAATAAGGCTATTTTGGCAGACTGTGACTACAACAAATTTCGAGGTAGTTATCTAGAAGTAAATAAAAGTCCGGACAATGTTTGTAGTACTATATTTTTGCAAACGCAAAACAAGCTTAAAAGGGATATTCAAGAATATGCACTGAATAAGTTTTACCCATTTTCCTTGAGTAATCTGATGAAGGACAGCAACTTAGGAACCAATTAAGAACGAGATGGGGACATGCCGGTGACGACGAACCAGAGGTTTGAAAAATAACGGCGGTTGGATTCCGTAACACACGATGACCACCTTGAAGTGATTAGGCATTCTGAAAGACTTTGTGGGAAAAATCAGCATTCCCAGTTCCCGAATGCTAAATTTGATGATTATTCAAGGCAAGGGGTAAGGCCCAAAAAGACCAGAATTTGACTTTAGCAGGGTTCCTGTTGTGAGTAAGATGAAGAGTGACTACAACAGTAAAGTGAGTACTTTTTTAAAACCTGGGTTGTCTCTTTTGATGTAAATTCAATTGTTGACTACAGGAGTTGCAATTATAAAATGGACGGCTTTTGTTCTGGTTCCTCTAACTGTTTGAATTTAGAATCAGTTAATGACAATCTGCATAATGGTAAAAAGGAGAAAAATTAAGGGGTCAGGTTTCAATTTTATTCAAGGACAAAGTAGGGACTTTGTTGAATTTCAGATACCTGAACGTTTCATTAATGTTGAAGAGAATCTTGACTATGTTATTGATTTACTAAATGTTGCTTCAAATGTTCAACAAGATTTTAGTATACTCAAATGCATAGAGTCCAATGTTGTTGAAGCAGACTGTTTGCGACCAAATTATTTAAATGTTTCTAACAGTTTGCTAGATATTGAAAATAGTAACACAGGTATTGAAAGTGGTGTATGTAGTTTGCAAACCAGTGTTGTGCCTGTTTTTGACAATGGTGAAGGTATCGAGTGTGTAGAGCCAGTAGTGGCCAATTTTGAGTCATGTCCGTTTTCTAGCGAAAGTAGTAATGTATTTAATACACACCTTTATGGAGACTCGGCTGATTTCCCTGGGGTAGTGATGACTGATGGGGGTTACCCAAGTGTAGGCGCTGTTATTAATTTCGATGTTTCTTCTGATGGTATTATATGCCCAGGTATTATTAATGAAGAAATTAACAACTTACATTTAAATGAAAAGGGGGAACCCATGATTATTTAACATTAGGAGAAGTTTGTAAAATTGTGAACAATAGTAGAAATGATTTTAAAATCTATAATTATTCTACTAAAGTAGTTGAAACAGCTCATGCTGATCTTTTAGCGAAAGGATTCACTTTTGTGCCTGCAAGGAGGGGAAATATTGTTAATACCTTGATTGATTTAAAATGTTTTACTCGCAAATTAAACCTTAAGGTTTGGTTTGGTGGTAAAGGGGGTAATGATCCAAATAAGGATGGAACTGATATGTTAATTAAACCTAGTATTTTCAACCCCCCTTTGAATAATTCCATCCGGGTTTATAAGAGAATTTGTGAGAAGGAAATAAGACACTTTAAACAGTCCCATGTTGAAAATTATAGTAATTTGACTGGTGGTGAATTGGAGTTATTGAATGAGTTTGTTAAGGACAAAACAGTGCATATAATGAAACCCGATAAGGGAAGTGGGGTAGTGTTAATGAACAGGGTTGAATATTTAAATAAAATGAATTCCTTGCTTATTGGCGGGACATATGAGGAAAGTTCCCTAAATGAGATCCACATAGCATATAGGAAGATTGATTTGGCCCTGGATGACATGGTATTCCAAGGCCAAATCAGTCTAGATGAATATAATTATATGAAAAATGACTACCCTATGATTCCCAATATTTTCGGAATACCGAAAATCCACAAAGTTCTTACAAATTTAAAATTTCGGCCCATTGTGGATGGGCACAGATCAAAAACTTGTTTTATGAGTAAATTTATAGATCATTCCCTGCAAAAAGGATTGCAAAAGTTTGGGTATATTACTAGAGATTTGTGGCATTTCCTAAAGAAATTGGATGAAATAAAATGGGAGCCAGGATTGATTATGGTGACTGTGGATGTTGTTAACTTGTTTAGTATTATACCTCGTTATGAGGGTATTTTGTGAAGTTCAGTTAACTAAAACTCACATGTATGATCAGGACACCATTAACAAGATTATTGCCCTAATGTATTTAGTTTTGAGCAATAATTACATCCATTTTGAAGGGCAATATTTCAAACAGGCAACCGGGATAGCCATGGGGGTTGCTTGTGCCCCTATTTTTGCAAATTTTGTAATGTCATACTGGGAACAGGAATTTTTAATGAATAGTGATTATTGGTCCAAAATTTTACACTATACTAGATTTTTAGATGACCAATTTTTGTTGTGGAGGGGTCGCAAACAAAAACTTGAGGAATTTTTAAGTTACATCAATAATACTGTGGAATTTTTAAGGTTCACCCACTATTTTAGTGAAGAAAAACTCACATATTTAGATATAGAGTTGAATGTTGACAGGGTTAACAGCCTCTTATATTCCAGGATTTATAGAAAACCAACCTTTTTCAAATTCCTATTTGGAATTTGGGAGTTGGCATCCTTTACATCAAAAAAGATCTATAATTAAAGGCCAATTAGTAAGAGCTGCCAGGATGGTTAGCCGAGATGAGCAATTTTAGGATGAAGTTTGTTTTATAGTTAACATGTTTTCTAAAAGGGGGTTATCCCCAGGACCTGTTGGAAGAATTAACCAGAGAGGTGACCGGAAAAAGGCATAAAGGTGTATATATATATATATATATATATATATATATATATATATATATATACACCTATTTTGGGTGGACCTTTTAGGTCAGGAAATGAGCAGACCTTGAGCATTAACCACAATTCCGAGGTGTGATCCTATTTCTAGGTTTATTACTACTTACAAAGTTGATGCAGAAGGTGTAGCTAACGCTATTGTTAATAACTGGGAGATTTTAGGATTCGACTTGAATGTTGAATCCAAAGTGGGAAGGGGTCTCCCCAAGAGTGTCTTTAGGAAAGATAGGTCCCTCAAAAATTTGTTTGAGTCCAATAAGGATTATGTATATGGCCTTTCAAATTGACCCAAAGGTAATTTTAAATGTGGAAAGTGTAATTACTGTTGCCACATTTTGGAAACTGGGGATCAGTTTAAACTGAACGGGAATAATCCTATTTTTATTAAAGGGCACTACAATTGTAGTAGTGTTAATGTGGTCTACCTGGCTAAATGTCAAATTTGTCCCGTATTTTATGTAGGAAAGACCTCTAGAGCATTTAAGATTTGAGTTAGTGAACATATTTATGACATAAAGAAGGGAAGAATCACTAATGCCCTATTTTGACACCTTAAGGACCATGGGACACATAAGTTTAAGTTCTTTATTATTGACCATATAGTAAAGGACTGTCATGGTAAAATTGTTGATTTGCATTTGGATGCCAGTGAACTGAGATGGCAGTTAAGGTTGGATGCCACTCAATATCCTGGAATTAATGAGGCAGTCAACATTGCTTGCATTTTAAAATTGAAGCATATAATGGGTTAAAGGATTTGTTTTTTTCTTTCTTTCTTTCCTAAGTGTATTTAAGTGTATATGTTACCCCAAGTTAAAATGTTAACCTTAAGTATGAGTGTGGATTCATCCACTTGTTAATTAATATTATATATATAACCTTGATAGTATGTATTTTAAGTGGATTAGGTTGTTTTTAGCAATTAATCATGTGACACTATTATGAAAAGGGCATTTAAGGGCTGGGTTTTATAGTGTATTTGTTCTGAGGAAGTCTCTAATAGGAGAACAAAGCGCTTAACCAAAACAGAATAAAGTTTGAATTTTGAACTTGCATCGTATTCCTTGTCTCATCTGATTTGGAGCTGTGCTCTGTTGTGGCTTTGGAGGTTCTATTGTTTCATGGTAACTGTAATGTAGTCAATCAGTGTAGGATGTGTCTTATACATTTTTAAGCACTCTTTTATCCATGAATGTGGGATACTATCAAATGATTTTTTGTAGTTAATCCATGCCATACTTAGATTCTTCCCCTTTTTACAGTTTTCCACTATAACTTTATTTAACAACGGATCCTGTGTTCCATATGACTTTCTTTTATTGTCCTTTTGTTCTGCTGCCATAACTGAGTTTTTTTCTAAATGACTATAAAGTCTGTCAGCGTCAATTCCCATGCATAGTTTATATGTAATTGGAAGGCAAGTTATTGGTCTATAATTTTTAGGGTAGCTTGCAGGTTCACTTTTAAGTAAGAGCATTGTTTTGCCTGTTGTTAGCCAGGTTGGTGTCTGTTTGGGGTGCGCATATAAATAGTTCTTACTCATGGCTAAATCCTTGTGCAAAGATGTTAACACTTTTAACCAAAAGTTAGGTAATGCATCTAGATCTGGGGTTTTCTAGTTAGAGGCTTTTCTTAACTTTGTTTCAATCTCTCTGGCTGTTACTTCATCCCATTTCATATCCTGTACCTTTAAACTTCTTATTCTTTCTTTTACTTCTTCTATCCATTTAGCATCTTTGTTATGTTCCACAGGATCTTCATAGATACTTCTCCAAAATGTATCAACTTCCTCTTTTTTGACAATCTTTCAATTCCTTTTACCTTATTTCCCAGTTCTCTATAAAACTTTTTTGGGTCATCAATAAATTGCTTATTTTGTACTTTTCCCTTATATTTATCTGTGTATCTTCTAAGTTTTCCCACCTGTACTGCTAATGATTCTTTCCATGGCCTTGCAGATAAGGCTAGTTAAGTTTATGGGCCTATAATTCCCAGGGTCAGATAGTGGTCCGCATTTGTGCAGAGGAATTACTGTTGCTGTCCTCCATTCTGCTGGAACATAGCCAGTTCTCAGGCTGTGGTTAAGCAGGCATCCAAGTGGGTCTGCTTGGTCATGTTTTAGATTGTTTAAAAGGCAACCTGGGATGTTGTCTGGTCCCATTGATGCAGTGTTTCTGGCCTTGAAGAGAGACAAAATGACCTGCCCTCTTGAGATAATAGACTGAGGAATGGTGGCAGGTATATCTTTGGAAGGTGACTGGGGAGTACAGGGAGGTGAAGTTTTCTACAAATCTGTCAGCTAGCAGGTTGGCTGTTACCTCCAACTGAGTATGGGTGGTGCCATCCACAACCAGTTCAGCGCGTAGCTGGGTATTCCATTTTAGATTTTGACATATTTAAAGAATATCTTGTGATAATCCTAAGTTAGGGAAGCTATTTATGCTTCATAATTAGCTTTGGAGGACTTGACAAGATATATAATTTGTTTGTTTATATAAGCTAGAGTGGGATTTCTTCCTCTGCTGAGCCAGTTCCATCTTGTTCTTGGACATTAGTTTCTTTCTGTTGTTGTATAGCCTGTTTATACTAGGATTCCACCAAGGTGGCTTGTTTTTTCAGCAAGACCTGGCTTCAATCCGGTCAGGTACAGCCGATTCTATACAACTGCCTAAGTGTTTAAACAGTACATTGGCATACACCTCTGCATTTGAGGTGGCCTTGAAACTTCTTATACCATCACTTAGTAGGAGGTAGTTTGTCTTAGAAAAATTCTTAAGCATTTTTGAGCTTGATGGGATATCTGGTCTTATAATTACATCAAATGAGATTGATTTATGGTCCGATATTACCCGGGAGGACATCACACGGGGTGAGGGGGGTGCAATGCTCTCCCATGTTAGTGAGTACTATATCCAGGACATTTGAGCCTCTTGTGGTTGTGCTGACTAACTGTTCCAGAGCATTTGCATTGACAAAATCCAAAAACCTTTGAGCCAGCATGTTTGTGGTCATGTATGTTTCCCAGTCGATGGTAAGATAATTAAAATCATCTATGAGTAAGGTGTTGGGCTGTATGGCAAGTGACTCCAGTAGGTCCAGGTATGTGGTATGCTTTTCCTGTTTCATGGAGGGGGACATATACCTAGCTATGATATGGTAGGGGGCTTTGCCTATAATTAATTGGACATGAAGTTTCTCAAGACAGTCATACTGTTTGACCAGTCTTAAGGTGTACTTTTCCTTAATGAAGATGGATACACCTCCTCCTTTGTTTTTCTTCACGCTCATTGTGGTCTGAATGTATGGAAGTCATTGTAGCCCTGCACAGCTGGGGTGATTTCTGTGCCTTTGAGCCATGCCTTGGTGACTGCACAGACATCAGCATCTTCTAAAGTGAGGAGTGTTTCCAGGGAGTGCAATTTCTTGTTTAGACTCCTAGCATTAAGCAGCAATACCTTAAGTTTCTCTAGAGAGGATTTTGTTATGTTGGGAGGTTAGTTATTTTGACACTGCCTAAAAAAGGCACAATAGGGGGTGGCTAATGCCTTTGCCAGTATCCAAAAGCTAGAGGAAGCAAAGTTTATATATATAAATACAAGGTTTGTCTCAATAATAAATTAAAAATGAAATATTTAATATAGACTAGCATGACTGATATATTAATTTATCATATATATTTTTATTCTGTTTTATATAAAACAGAAAAAGGGGGCAAACCTATCACCAAACAAGTAAGGATATGGCCTGAAGGAGCAGTCTTGACACTACAGGACTGCTTTGAATGTACAAACTGGTCAGTGTTTAGACAGGCAGCTGTAAAGAACCACCATATTGACCTGGAGGAGTATATAGAATCTGTAATGGCCTATATTTCAAAATGTGTTGATGACGTAACAGTCATCAAATGTATCACTGTGCATGCTAATCAGAAACCCTGGCTATCTGGTGAAGTATATGAGCTCCTAAAAGTACAAAATGCTGCACTTAAATTTAAAGACAAGGATGCCCTAAGACAGGCCAGAGCAAATCTAAGTAGAGGTCTAAAGGAGGCTAAGAGGACCTACGGATGTAAAATTCAGGGACACTTCTCTGACCAAAGAGACTCCAGATGTCTCTGGCAAGGCATACAAGCCATAACTGACTATAGGCCTGCATCCTCCCCATGTGATGACAACACAGAATTTCTGAACAAACTAAACACCTACTTCAGCAGATTTGATACGGACAACAACACTGTACCAAATAAGCTCTGAACATCTGATGCTCTTAAGAGCCCAAGACAAGTAAACCCAAGAAAAGCAGCTGGTCCTGATAATATTATGGGAAGGGTTCTAAGAGACTGTGCTGCCCAACTGTCCACTGTACTAATAGATATATTCAACACATCCCTGCAACTAGCCATTGTACCCAGTTGCTTCAAAAATATGACAATCATTTCCTTACCCAAGAAATCCCAACCGACAAGCCTAAATGATTATTGGCCAGTTGCTCTTACATCAACAGTAATGAAGTGTTTTGAGCACTTGATCAAGAACCATATCTCTTCAAGCCTACCTGCAACAGTGGCTACATTACAGTTTACTTATAGATCTAACTGCTGCAGGGCTGACACAATAACTATAGCACTTCATGAATCCTTGGCACATCTAGAGAACAAGAATTGCTATGTCAGAATGCTGTTCATCAACTTAATTCTGCCTTTAACAACGTCATCCCCAGAATCTAATATCGAAACTGATCCAGCTGGGCATCAACACCCCTTTATGTAACTGCGTACTGGACTTTCTCATCAACAGTCCCCAAAAGTATGTGTGGAAATAACAGTTCAGTCAGCATTACATTGAGCATGGGTGTCCCTCAGGGCTGTGTCCTGAGTCCTCTGCTGTTCACCTTGTTGATGCACGACTGCATGGCCAAGCATGAATCCAACAAAATCATCAAGTTTGTGGATGATAACACTGTCGTAGGTCTTGTCAGAAATGGTGAGGAAACAGCCTACAGTTATAAAGTGGAGCATCTAATAGGCTGGTGTGACAGCAACAATCTGCCTTTAAATGTAAGCCAGACTAAAGAATTAATAGTGGACTTCAAGAGGACTCAGGAGATACAGCAACATCTGGAAATTAAGGGGGTGGCAGCGGAAAGAGTCAAAAACACAAAGTTTCTGGGGGTGCACATCTCAGATGACCTATCCTTGTTGACTCATATTAGTCACACAGTGAAGAAGGCACAATAATGTCTGCACTTCCTATGGAAACTGAGGAAGGCAAACCTGTCTCAGTCCATCCTCAAAGCCTTCTACAGATGGACCATCAAGACCATCCTCTCAAATAACATAATAGTTTGGTATGGTAACTGCAAAGCATCTGACTGCAAGGCTCTAAGGACAGCGGAAAAAGTCATTGGTGCCTCGCTCTCATCCACGGATGATCTGCATGAGACTTGGTGTGTAGGAAGGGCTAGGAAGAAAATCGACAGTCCTCCTCACCCTACCCATGGCATGTACTTCCACTTTTCCTCTAGCAGGCGGTATCACAGCTTACACTGCAAAACACCTAGACTGAACAGGAGCTTCTTTCCTCAAGCCATAAAGCTGCTGAACTTGAATGCAAGGCATAACAGTGAATAATCAGATCAATACACCACTTGCTATGAGGTATCAGCTATAGTAATCATTCTGGCAAATTGTTTCAATAACTGGTACAGTTTAGCCTGACTTCTTATGCTATTACTTCCTGAATGTGCAATAGTCAGGAGTGAATCACCACTCCATACGTGTGCAATATGAACAACAGAATGTATCATACTGCAACTGATGAAGTGCAATATTCTAAGCAATAATCACAATGTGAAGTCATACCGCCGGATTCACAATGACTTGCATGAAGTGTACGAGTAGAGTAAGACTCCATGCAGCCATCATGTCTGACGAGCGATCCAGGAACAGCTTGTAGGGGTATGTAAGAGAGCTCCTAAAACGACTCCTACACGGACAGGGCTGGGATATGCAAATTACCTCACTTGCAGCTGAAAGGCATGCAAATGAGGTAAATTTGCAATCCAGGAAGCACAAACCTGTCCGAGTAGGAGCCGTGTTAGCTGCAGAAATGTACTCAGTTAACAACTGAGTACCATTCTGCAAATAGCACAATGGAGCCTTGTCAGCTCCAAATAAAGGTTGCATATGGTTGAGGAAGCATGCCAATGGCCAAATATACGGCCATTGGAAATGTTCCCAGATGCAAAATTAAAATATTTTTTTTTTTTTTCGGTGATTTCTGATGTTTAAGCATAGCGCATCGCCGCGCAAATGGGGTGTGCTTAAAAAAATCATAAAATAAGAAAATAAAAGCCATAAACGTGGAATCTATGAAAATTGTTAAATTACAATTTAAGGGAATAGCAGGCTGAAGACAACATGGCCACCAAGTTGGGGGTGCTAAGGGGAGAAGCCCAGTCTAAAACATGTAACCAAGCATTAGTAGGCAATCCTATGTAAATGAGTGCTAGGATAGTGAATCACACTTTTACATATCAAATGAGCACAGTCAGTGGAGTGTAGGAGTAGGATATGGGGAGGAACAGAGTAGGAGATAGGTGACATCACAAGGGGGTATGTATGAAAGTAGTGAAGCTCATAGGAGCAGAGTGGCATGTGTCAGCTGTCAGTTAGACATCATGGAAAGAGGTGTGTCAACAGGGAAAGCCAAGAGATGGAGGGTGTATACTGTGGATAACACCAAAGTTTCTTGCTGAGTGGGTATGCGCATGTGTGCACGCCTGTAAACCCGAGTAAGACAGAGTGCGTGCGTGAAAGCGTGAGTGCACGTGTTTAAGCCGGAGTAAGCATGTATAAGGTTGTGTAAAGACCTGTGAGCATGTTTGCGCTGGTGTGTGCGCGTTTTAACCCAAATAAGCAAGTTTTAGTCCGTCTAAGCATGTGTGCGCGCATGTGAGCTGCTGTGATTGTGTTTGCGCTTGTATGTGTGTTGCTCCCCCCTGAGGAAACAGAAAGGAAAAAGGAAGCACAAGAAATAGTAGGAAGCTACCAGGGAATACTAGTAGAGCTGGCAGGTGAAAACAATCAGAATCAGGCAATTACACAGGCAGAACACTAGCCCAGCCCAGCACTTAAAACTCTGCAAACAACAGTGCAGTTTGTTTCTCTCAAGAGACACTGCAACACTGGAGTAAGCTACTAGAAGTGAAAACTGAAAAAGCTTCACTCAGATAAAAATGCTAGGAGCTGTCATTGCTGTTATAAGGCGACATATGCAACATGCTGAGGGTGGTGACAATGCAAATGCTGCCAGACAACCCACAGTGAGGAGATGGAGAAGAGTGTACAGGCCCAGGGTCACCTACCAGGGGTTACATGAGCTGGAGATAGTGGAGCGCTATAGAGTGGACAGACACCTCCTGCAGCAAATTGTTGAGCTGTGCAGGCCACGCCTCACACACAGAACCAACAGAGGGGAACCCATCCCAGTGGAAACCAAGGTATGTGTTGGCCTAAGAATACTAGCAACAGGTACCTTCCAGAGACCAACTGGTGATATGATGGGGATATCACAGGCATCAGCATCCAGGGTACTGCACCAGTTCCTGGATGCCATGTCAGCACATGTCAGTGATCATGTATATTTCCCCAATTCCTGTGAGGTATTGGCCAGCAATATGCATCTCTTCCAGCAAATAGCAGAATACCATGAGGTAGTGGGTGCAATAGACTGCACGCATATACACATCAAAGCACCAGCTGGCGAGCGGGGTAGGGCCTACATTAACCGCAAGGGCTTCCTCTCCATCAACTGCCAGGTCGTGTGTGATGCCCAGGGCATAATAATGAATGTGTGTGCTGGCTGCCCTGGAAGCTACCATGATTCCCATATCTGGCATCTGACACAGCTGTACCAGACATTTGCCAATGGGGACATCCCACATGGTCACTTAGTGGGGGATGCTGGCTATGCACTGGAGCTGTGGCTGATGACACCCATCAGAAACGCACACACACCTGAACAGGAACTCCATAATGAGGTACATGCACAAACACGAAATGTAATTGAGCATGTGTTTGGGTTGCTCAAGTCACGGTTCCGGTGCCTGGACAAATCTGGTGGAGCCTTGCAATACTCACCAACTACATGTACCCAAATTGTTATGGTATGTGCTATGCTACATAATATGATTCTGCAAAAACAGCTGCAGCAGGACCAGCATAGGCCTGGGCCAAACAGCACCCCACCATTGCCAAGGCCATCACAGGCAAAGCGTGACTCAGAGGAGGAACAATCTGAGCCTGCCCCAGTAGGCAGAAGGAGGCATGCCTAGTATGCCTTGGCCTTGGCAAAGAGGCAACGCATAGCACATGCACTGGCTCAGTAGGAACCCTGGAAATGATACCTCTTTGACTCCCACATATAGTGAAAGGGATGCCTAAGTTGACACAACCTGCTTTCAAACATGTGCAGGGAGTGTAGTATGTGCATCTGACATAGGCAGCCCTGCAGCACCACCTGAGGCATGATTGCCATGTGTTAAGCAATGTCAGGTAGTGCTAAACAGCATTTACCACCATGTAGTATATGCAAACCTGATGACCTTGAGTATCATCCTACCCTTACCAAACATTATGCAGTTTAGACTTCTGGCACTGAGTAGCATTACTTCTAGTTTCTTATCCCTTGTGATACCTATGGAGGTGGGTTTGTCTTTTGGCAATACCTGTCAGCCTGGGATGACATGCTCAACAAGACATGATGCTTTGCTAGGGATGGCTTTCACCTGCCACCTGTGGCCTTTTGGATATTGCCAAAGGCTCTTGTCACCCCCATAGTGCCTTTTTTAGGTAAGGCTCAAAAGACAAACCCACCTCCATAGGTATCACAAGGGATAAGAAACTAGAAGTAATGCTACTCAATGCCAGAAGTCTAAACTGCAAGATGCATGCACTCCAAACTCTCCTCAGCATGGAGAATGTTGATATCTGTGCAGTAACAGAAACCTGGTTCAAGGCTCCCAAGAGCACCCTAGCACTAACAGGTTACACCTCATACCATGCTTTACAGCCGCAAAACATGGAACAAACTACAAAAGGAGGGTGAGTATCAATATTTGTCAAAGATACCCACACCCCCAGTTTGGTGGCACAGCATGAAGCATCAGAGACTATCCATGTGCAACTAACAGTGGGTAAAACTGCCTTCCAGTTCATAGCCTGCTACAGACCACCCTCTTAAACCCAGGAACCACACTTGGCTGACTGGAGAACACATGAAAATATGAAGGTCTCCCCAAACACCATTATATTGGGCGACTTCAACTACCCAAACATAGACTGGGAGCATTACCCTAGCTGCAACACCCTAGCCCAAAGGTTCCTAGAATGTATAAACTCAAATGATATGGAACAACTTGCTACCACTCCCACAAGAGGGGAAAACATACTGGACCTGATCATCACCAACATGGGGACTCTATGCCCAAGACCAGAAGTGTATCCCTCACTGGTAAGATCAGACCATAGAGTAATCTCACTGGATATTCACATCCTGACTCCAGTCCATGGCCAGAAAACCACAGTGAAAATTTTTCACTAAAGCAAATGTCACACTCCTCAAAACTGAGGTGGAAATTCACAGCCCCTGTGCCTGTGGAAAATACAGCCCAGACCTCAGAACCCTTTATAAACGCATTCTATGAACACCTTCAGGAATGCATGGATCATGCAATCCCAAATAAAACCAAGATCCAATCTTCCAAAGGCAGGCATCCTGTCTGGTGGACCCCAGCCATAAAAAAAACATACAATACAGGGAGGAAGCTACTATATGATAGAGAAAAATCCTAAAAAGGGAAGGCATCTCTGATCATAGGTTCATAGGTTAGTACTAAGCTAACTGCCCTTGTGAGCCATTTTAAGCCTAGCCAATTACCCCTTGTGAGGCTCAAACCCTGCACCTTGTGTTTGTAAGGCAAACACCTTAACCATTAGGCCACCCTCCCATCAGTATTATTGAAAAACTACGGCCACACATAAAATCGTCTAAGGCCATCTTTGAGATAAAAAACTGTACAGGACACTAAGGATAATCACAAGGCTTTCTTTAGTTATGGTAGGAACCTGGGTGGGAATTCCCAGATATGCTCAGAATTAGTCCAAAATGACAAACAATACACCAAACCCACAGACATTGCCAACCTCCGAGCTGACAGGTTCAGTACAAACTCCCCCCACCACCACCACCAAAAGGGCAAATATCTATCCCAGCAGAGTGCTGGCCCCCTGACATCTCAGATGTTCAGGTAACAGCCAGCCTCTCCAAAGCAAAACACACAGCATCAATGGGACCAGACGGTGTCCTGGGCTGTGTCCAATATGAACCCCAAGAAGAATTGAACACAAACATAAAACCACTGTTCAAACTCAGCCTTACCACAGGATATGTACCCAAAGAGCAGTGTACAGCAACAGTGGCCCCTCTCCACAAAGGTAGTGCCTCAATGGATACTGCAAACTATTGCCCCAGAAGCCTGACTAGCTTGGTCTGCAAAGCTATGGAAAGGATCATCATGGACCTCAGAAATAAAGATATTGGGGACCTACAGACACTGGATCCTACCAAGTTTGGCTTTGTTAAGGGCAGATCCTGCCTCTTAAACCTGGTTGAGTCATTTGAAACAGTCACCAAGGCCACTGACGAGGGGAAGGTGGTCCACACAGCCTACCTGGACCTCGCAAAAGCCTTCCATACAATACCCCACTTGGTCATTATAGATAAGCTCACCAGCTTCAATATAAACCCCTATGTCACTAGATGGGTTGCAAACTGGCTCAAGGACAGAACCCACATGGTCAGAAATGCTGGAGCCATGTCAGACCCCAAGCCATCTACAAGTGGCATCCCACAAGGCTCAGTCCTGGGACCTCCCTTGTTTGGTATATATTTTTCGGAGGTACAGGCCAACACAGAAGAACTGTGGCTGAACATGTTTGCAGATGACTGCAAACTGGGCACCATAATCGACCCTCCAGCTTACACAAGCATCCTACAAAAGGGCCTCATAGAAACAGACAACTGGTGCCAGAGCCATGTCCTCAAGCTAAATGCAAAAAAGTGTATAGTCATCCCCTTTGGCAAAAACTAAGTGCCCACAAATTACCACATAGGTGGTAACCCATTAAGTATGGAAGAAGTGATAAGGGACCTGGGGACCCAAGTTGAGACAAATCTCTCATTTGACAACCACGTGGCCAAAGTGTTTAGAAAAACATTTCATATAGCCCACATAATCATGAAGGTATTCACATCAAGATCAGGGGAGGTCATCGTGCCTCTTTACTCATCCCTCATCAGGCCCATAATTGAGTACAATGCCCCTTATGGGATGTACCTTATCAGACACTTGCAGCAGCTGGAAAGACCACAAAAGTACCTCACCAGGACGATCAAAGGGCTCAAACACATGCCATTTGCTGCCCGGTTAAAGAAACTGCAGCTCCACTCAGGGGCATACCGCCTGCCCAGAGGTGATCTGTGCCTGATGTATAAAGCCATGTCCAACCTGGAATCAATGGACATGCTGCACCTTGGAAAATCAGAATCCCATCAAGCTATGCGCTCAAGAGACCTGAACCTCAGGACTGAAATAAATAGGACATGCTGGAGTGACAGATTCATAACCCAGAGGCTCCCTGCACTCTTGAGTAAACTCCCACTCCAGGTTAGCCAGAGTCCCTCATTGACTCTCTTCAAGAGGAATCCTGATGAGTGTATGGGAGATTGTAGGTTTACCCTGGGTATCACTTCTATGTCACTGTTAGACAGAGGCACAGTATACTAACCTTGAAAAATGTCATGGAAAACTCCACTTAAAATGTGTGTTGAAAGCCAAACACACTCTGGCTAGGATTATAAATGCCCTAGGGCAGATAGCCTAGTATGAACCTTTGAACAGAATCACACACACCAACTAGTACAACTGTGGTCAATGTGGAGTAATGTTTGGCAATGTCCACCCAAGATGGTGAATACACAGCAATGTTGGACAAGCCTGGTTTAAGTAGGCCATAGCTGAACAAAATGCAACATGCTCATAGTTGCCCAACTGGCCCTTAACCAGTCTGGTCTGCTCAGTATGAACATTTAAAGCAGTGATGGGACTCAAACCCATGGTACTGTGCACTATAGTGAAAGTACTGAACCAGTACACCATGACAGTATTGCAGTGCTCAGCCAGTATGAAAGAATGTTGACAAGTCTTTGCAAACTATCCCATAGAAACCCTGCAGGCACAGCACAATCCCTGTTGAGTTATGACACAAAGGAGTCTGGCAGTAAGAACACAACATGACATCCAACACACCAGTATAAATGTCAATATTGGTCATGTTCACACACAGCCACAAATGTAGTGGACTTCAGATCACAACATATGGAAAGATCACACTGGGCATGCTTACACATTTGGATAAATGAGACATATGTCAGGCAACAAACCATGGAAAGCCTGAACTGGGCATGCTCACACACTTAGGCCATGTCTGAGTATAGCAGTCAGACACACATATCTGGCAGTTGTATGTGTTAAGCCAGGAACCTCCCACGATCCAGCAATATGCCCTGTGCACACAGTTAAATGACAACAGACACAAATATGAACCCTGTCATGATCAAACATGATACACAAGTTGTTCATAGAAACTGGGAAAGCTATGGCAATAAAGACCTGCAAAAAGTATCAGCAACAAATATTGTGCATCCCCAACATAAACATATGGGTGCAGAGGTCGATACTAGGCTGTCTGCCGTAGGGAATTCATAAGCCTAGGCAGAGTGTATTTGGTGTCCGCCTCCCCAGTAGAGTAGCCTACTGTGCCTCTGTAAAGTAGGTCACAGAAGGCACCCTTTAAGGCTAGTTTGCTGTGCCTCTGTCAAGCAGGGACACAGTGGAGATCCCAGGGGTGAATTTGCAATGTCCCATCCATGCGGCTGGATTTTGTTGGAAGAGGGTTGGCGAGGGGCTATGTCTAACTTTAATTGGGATTCAATTCCAGAGTGAGGGGAGTCTCTGGGTAATGAATCTGTCCCTGCAGCATGACCTATTTATTTTTGTGCTGAGGTTTAAGTCCCTGGAGTGTGTAGCTCTAAGGGTCTTGGATGTTATGAGGTGGAGCATGTCCATTACTTGTGGGTTTGACATGGCTGTGTACATCAGGCATAGATTACCTCTGAGTAGGCGTTAAGCTACTGAGTAGAGCTGGAGATCCTTTAGTTGAGCTGCATAGGACATCTGTGTGTAGCCCATGATCCTCTTGGGGAGGTACTGTTGTGGACACTGTAGTTGCTGCAGGTGTTGGGTAAGGTACACCCCAAAAGGGGCATTGTAGTCAAACATGGGCCTGATGAGTGACTAGTAGAGGGCTACAATGACCTCCCATGATCTACATGCAAACCTCCATGTGATAAGGAGGGCTGTATAAATGTCTTTGCAATGACTCTGTCAATGTGATTAGCAAAGGAGAGGTTACGATCTATGTTGGTCCCCAAATCTGTAAATACATCTTCTGTACGTAATGGATTACCACTTATGTGGTGATTTGTGTGCATCTTGTTTTCCCCAAAGGGGATGACTATGCATGTCTTAGCATTTAGCACGAGGCCATGGCTCTGGCAATAAGCATCCATCTCTGTGAGACCCTTATGGAGGAAGCATGTGTCAGCTGCAGTGTTGCTTATGGCCCCTGGTTAGCAGTCATCTGTGATGTTTGTTAGACATAATCCCCCCATGTTAGTCTGAACCTCAGGGAAGTACATACCGAACAGGACAGGTCCCACAACTGAGCCCAGTGAGATACCAGTTGTAACTGGTCTGAAATTGGACATGGCACCTGCAATTCTGACCACGTGGGTTCCATCCCTGAGGCAGATAGCAACACATCTAGTGATATAGGGGTTGATATTTAAGCTGGTAAGCATATGTATGATGCCTGAGTGGGGTATTGTGTTGCAGGCTTCTGCAAGGTACAGGTAGACTGTGTGAACTACCTTGCCCTCATCCATGGCTTCAGTGACCGTTTCAAAGATATGAACTATGTGTAAGAGGCAAGATCTGCCCTTAACAGAGCCAAATTGTGTATGATCCACTGTCTGGAGGCTCAAAATGTTTTTGATTATGACTTCCATGATAATACGCTCCATAGCTTTTTCTACCACACTATTCAGGCTTAAGAGGGTGATAGTTCCTGTGGTCCGTTGTGGCACCACTTTGTGGAGTGGGAGCACTGTATCTGTATGCCATTCTCAGGGTACATATCCTGTAGTAAGGCTAAGTTGGAACAGTGACGTAATGTGAGTGTTCAGTTCTACTCAGAGCTCATTTAGGACACAGCCTGGGACACCGTCCTTTCCCATACATATGCTGTGTTATTTGCTGCGGAGAGGGCACCTTTCACCTGTGCATCTGTGATGTCAGTGAGGTTACATTCATTTGGGATGGGCATCTGTACCCTTGGGGGTAAGGGGGGGGAACATTTGTGCAGACTCTGTCTGCCAGGGTGTAGGCTATGTCTGTAGGTTTGACATATTTTGTGCTGTTATGCAACAATTCAGATCATATCTGGGTTGTTTCCACACATATTCCTGACATAACTAAAGAAGGCCTTGTGATTATCTGTAGTGTCTGGTTAATTTCACTGTCAAAACGTGCAAGTGATGATTATATGAGGGATTGAAGTGTCTTGCCAATACTGTTCAGAGATGTCCTCCCTCTGTGGGATATTGCTCTGTTATGTAGTAGCTTCCTCCTTCTGTTGTACAGCTTATATATGGCTGGGGTCAACCAGACAGGTCTCCTGTTTTGGAGGAGTCATGGTTTTATTTGGGATAGCATGATCAATGCATACCTGCAGGTGCTCATACAATGCGTTTGTAAAGGATTCTGCAGATTGGGCTGTATTATCCTCCAGCACGGGGCCTTTGAAGTATTCCACCCCAGTCTTCACAAGTGCAAAGTCTGCTTTTGAGAAATTCTTTACAGTGATTTCTTTGGCTGGGGGTGTGGATGGGATATGAATGTCCAGGGAAAGTTGTTTATGGTCTGATCTTAACAATGAGGGTTCTACCTCTGGTGTGGAACATAGAGTCCCCATGTTGGTGGTGATCAGGTCCAATATGTATTCCCCCTTGTGGGTGTGGTGACTGGTTGTGCCATAGCACATGGATTCACAAATTGTAGTGGCTGTAGGTTGATGTTGTTGATGGCCTGAGTAGTATCCCCAGTCAATATTTGTGTACTTGAAGTCAACCACTATAATGGTGTGTGTGAAGACCTTCATATCCTACACTGTTCCCAGGAAAGCTGAGTGCGGTTCCTGGGTATGGGGGAGTGGTCTGAACTACACACCAAACCAAAAGGCAGTTTTGCACAATGGTAGTTGTATATGTATGGCCTGTCATGCTTAGTGCAGTGGTACCAACCCAGAGGTGTGTGTATCTGTGATGTATATGGATACATCCCCTACTTGTGTTGTGTGTTACAAGTCCTGTGGTCACGAAGCATGGTATAGAACATAACCTGGCAGTGCCAGTGTACATATGTGACCCTGAACTAGGCGTCTGTTAATGCACAGATATTGTTATCCCCCATACTGAGGGATAGTAAAAGATGTACATTCCTCTTTGGAAAGACCGATGATGTCAGCACCCTATAAATACAGCAGGAGAAGAGAGATCATCCTGTAATGCGAATAGCGTGCTGCGCTAATGCGTCTCTCTCAAGTATCATAACATAGTTAGGTAGGGATTTGAATCCTGCAAACATTGTGTGTGTGGGGTGGCAGGGGGGTGTGTAAGTATGCAATTCTCTGTAAAAGGAATGTCCTTTTTGAAGACTGGGATAACACACTAAAAGATGTACATTCCTCTTTGGAAAGACTGATGATGTCAGCACCCTATAAATACAGCAGGAGAAGGGAAATCACCCAATAATGCAAATAGCGCACTGCGCTAATGTGTCTCTCTCAAGTATCATAACATAGTTAGGTAGGGATTTGAATCCTGCAAACGCTGTGTGTGTGGGGTGGCAGGGGGGTGTGTATGTATGCAATTCTCTGTAAAAGGAATGTCCTTTTTGAAGACTGGGATAACAAACTAAAAGATGTACATTCCTCTTTGGAAAGACTGATGATGTCAGCACCCTATAAATACAGCAGAAGAAGGGAAATCACCCAATAATGCAAATAGCGCACTGCGCTAATGTGTCTCTCTCAAGTATCATAACATAGTTAGGTAGGGATTTGAATCCTGCAAACACTGTGTGTGTGGGGTGGCAGGGGGGTGTGTATGTATGCAATTCTCTGTAAAAGGAATGTCCTTTTTGAAGACTGGGATAACACACTAAAAGATGTACATTCCTCTTTGGAAAGACTGATGATGTCAGCACCCTATAAATACAGCAGGAGAAGGGAAATCACCCAATAATGCAAATAGCGCACTGCGCTAATGTGTCTCTCTCAAGTATCATAACATAGTTAGGTAGGGATTTGAATCCTGCAAATGCTGTGTGTGTGGGGTGGCAGGGGGGTGTGTATGTATGCAATTCTCTGTGAAAGGAATGTCCTTTTTGAAGACTGGGATAACACACTAAAAGATGTACATTCCTCTTTGGAAAGACTGATGATGTCAGCACCCTATAAATACAGCAGGAGAAGGGAAATCATTCAGTGATGCAAATAGCACGCTGCACTAATGCGTCCCTCTCAAGTATCATAACATAGTTAGGTAGGGGTTTGAATCCTACAAATGCCATGTGTGTGTTTGTCAATGTGTTGTGTGTTTTGCTTTTATTATTGTATGACATATTATTATAACAGTAATTTCAATGCACACATCAGGTATGTGTGTGCCACATACAGATATGTACCTGTGACCTTTAATAGTTCCTATGTGTGAAGCCTGCCTCATATGAATACAGTTGTTACCTTTGCCAGCATGTGCCGCAGCTTACCAGACCTTAGGCCATACATGTATGTTGGTGACAATGCAGGCTACTGCAGTGATCTGTCCTAGGCCAACTATGTGACACACACCCATGAAAGCTTTGATAGATTAATGTGGGTGAGGGTTCATGTCTGGAGTATATGTCAGACATGTTAAAACACAGCAAAGTCTGTGAGTGATGGATGGACATCCAGTGTAGGTGTATGGCAACTGTTGCTGATATGCATACAGACACCTTCTTGCTTAGGTGATACACCGAGGGACTGCAGAATACCTTTGGAAATGTGAATATCACAGGATAGACAAGATAACAGTTGTCCACATGTACACACCATTACCCGTTCTACATGATGGGTGCTACCACCTACAAAGTACTGTTGGAATACTATGTTAACTACATGCCGATGACAATGCTACAGTTGTGTTACAGCAATACAGCATGGCTTGAACAACAGGTATCTGTCTGTATGATACCCTTGTGGTGGTTAGGTGTGTCATGTGTAGAATGCATCGTAGGCCACTGTATGCATTTGCAGTCGTGGATGGACATATCCGTAGTGGGTTGACATGTACATGAGACTGCTATATGCCAAAGAGTATTGTTCCCAGGGATGTGTGGGGCTCAGTAAGAATGGCTACTGGTATAGTGTAGTACTGCAGGGATATCACTGACACATGGTTCCTACATCTGTGTATCAGTCGAGGAGACACCATGTAATGACCACTGAATGTCAGGCTATGTAGGCTGTGTATAGTACCAGAATGCAGACCATTGACATTTGGAAACCATATCACCCACAGCATACTGTCAAACCATGTCATGTTCCATGCTAACCATGTTCACAAATGTACACCTGCAACTCTGTGCTGCAAACATCACACATGTACTGTCCACACCCCAACACATGCAGGCACAGGTACACACAACAGCCATGTGGCACATGTGCAGACAGTACACTTTGGGAATTAACACTGGTGTATACAAAACTACAATGACAATCATAGTTAATGCATCATGCATGCTCGAATATACCCACGATATCATTACACTGTACTGTTAACAACATGATATTAGTACTACAGTGCTATGTAGTCACCCTGTGCATCAGCACCATGCTATCCTGTTCCTGCATCAATGTTACAGATGGCAGGATGTGGCACAGTTTCATCATATGCACAGGGTCTGTACTTGGTTTGCCAGAGTCTGCCATTGACACATCCAATCGACATGTATGTGTGTGTGTGTGTGTGTGTGTGTGTGTGTGTGTGTGTGTGTTAGTGAGGGACAACAGTACAACATGGGGCAATGTTGATGCGATGTGTGTGTGTATGTGTTAGCCCTAGGTGTTAGTATAATGTGTGTGTGTATGCATGCACACAGTTCTACTATGCAGCTGCCATATACGGGTGTTTGTGGACAGCCACAGACTGTACCTGTCAGGTCATACAGATCACTGTCTCTGGCCACGGACACAGTACCTGTGCCTGGCAGGGGTGCTATAGACAGTATCAGGTACAAAGCCAGACTGGGTACTGTCATCAGAAGCAGTGGGTTGTTGACTGGACACATGTCCCTGCTGGGACTGTCCAGAGCCACGTGCACATGGTCTTCTAGGATGGTCTAATAACAGCACAGACCCAGCATTGCTAAGGCTGGTACTGACACTATGGGAGTGGCTGCGGGTTTGTTGTCATCCACGACGACTGCAGCTGATGATGTTGCTGGCATACATCCACATTGACGCCTCAACCATCCTGCATTGTCCTGGCTCCTGGACATGTATTTGTGGAAGAGATCTAATGTGTCCCCCCAACGTCTATCAATGACCTCGCTGATATTACGGATGGCAGCCGCAACGTCACACATAGTGTCATTCATAGCGGTGTGATGTGCTCTAAGCTCCCTCAGACCCTGTCTGGTGTACCGTTCCATACGTGCTTGTGCCTGCATTACAGCCCGGAACATAGGTGAGGTTGAAAGACCTCTGTGGGCACGTCTGACAGGGGCAGTACGACCACGGATGCTCCCACAAGAACCCCTGGACATCTGCCTGTGTGGTACGATGTCAGGAATCTGGCCATGGCTGCTGTGATGGGATGCATGTGCCAATGATACCACACTACCCTGGTCAATGCCCACTGTATGCTGTCCCTCAGCTAAGGACATTGGTGACAATGGATGTATCGGCAGGACAACTGTGCGCATTGATGGGGTTGACTGCTGCGTAGTGTCGATTGGCTGACCAACGACAGACCCTGTCACACCTCCCTGTGCCATTACACATGTATCATCATTATAACTATCCCCAGCAGTGACTTAAGGTTCCCTGCTGCACTCCACCAGAGCAACATCAGAACCTGTGAGAGGAAGATAGGAAACACAGTTTACAAATGTGTACATGATGTTAGCACACAGGCGCACATGCACACATGCACACAGGCGCACATGCACACATGCACACAGGCACACAGGCACACACGCACACTCCTCAGTACAGCAGATACAAACACAGACACACCTGCAATCCAACACATACACAATACTGTTTGAGGGTGGGTGACAGTATCACAAGGAAAAACATCACTGCACACGTGTCAGCATGCAGATTATGTGTTGCACAGGAACATGCAGTGCAAGTGTAGACAGCCCTTGTTAATAACAGTGTACGTGTACTTGATGCTTGTGTGTAGTTGTTCAGTGATTGTCTCCACCCTGGGACACAATGTGTACAAGGACATAACAATGTTGTGTAAGTGTTACAAGCTGTGGGTGCATATATTTGCACACACACACACAACACATGATGGTGCTATGCAATAACTGCTATGTGTACTTTTGTGGTCAGTGGAACTGGATGTGGTGTAGTAACGTGAGCCATGATCAACATGCTTCTTGTGGTCAGTCAACAATAATAATGTGTGCCAGACAGGCAGCTAGCATGCTGTACCTGAAGTGCAGTAACATGACTACATCCACAATTACACAGCCACTTGTTACATGGGTGTGTAAGGTGGCCAATAGTGAGCATTGCGTAACATGAATGTATTATTTGTTCAAGACTGTTGCACAAAGACATGGTAGGCCTCTACCCTCAGGTATATTATGTGTGCTGCGTAGAGGATAAGTGGGATACTGAAGGGTGGCCATACAGCAGGTGTCATAATTGGACATGTGTAGCAGGCTAAGGTGTAGTGTCTATGCCAAACATGTGTGTGTTGTGTACATGTGTATCAGGTATGCCTATACAATGTCCAGTACTGTGTTGCCACACATGTGTGTCATGCTCTGTGTATTGCATGTGAGTGAGGCAGCTACTGAGAATAATGGGATATGCATAGTCTCACAGCAAACATGCACAGCATGCATTATGCGTAGGTGCTACATGTGCACACACTACACCTCCATATGACATGCACATGTCATTAGCAATAGTATTGTTATTACACACTCACCAGCATGGATTGGCTGCCTTGCTGTCACTCCAGAGGGACCTGCAAAAATATGACAGTGATTGCCAGTGGCCACAACTGTGCCATTGATACTGTGAGTATGATAAATTACAGTAGTACAACAGGTGGCTTTCACAGGTGTACAGATTATGCTCAGAATATCAATCTTGCAGAAGAATAGGCAGGTTAACAGCTACACACACAGTACATATCTCACACATGCATAAACTACCAGTACAGAGAACAGTCAACTACAGATATGGCATGTTACCTGCACACTCCATTTCAACATGCTGGGTGGCTCCGGCCTCCATGATGACACATGTTTGTGGATGTTGTTGTTGTTGGCCTGGAGCCACAACACTTAGGAGGTGCTCCTCCACACTGGTGAGTGGGGGGGTGGATAGGTATCCCACCACCTGTGGCAAGCTGTTGTCTGTGGATAGCAGACACATGCTGCCGGACATGTCTAATTTAATCACTACAGTGATGGCATACCTGCTCATATGTCCGGTTATTCA
>NC_056739.1:1703856002-1703911002 GCF_019279795.1 Protopterus annectens | reverse complement strand
AGTTCTTGTATATCTGCTGTGGCTCAGTGATAATTTATGCAGTCTAGTGTTTCCAAGGTCCTGGGTTCGAGACTGACAGGGGTATTTTATTTTGCTGATGAGCAGACTACAGGCCTTGTCATATAGAGTGACTAAGGCACGTTTAAGCAGTTGTAAGCGGGTTTGCGTGAGTTTGCACAATGCTTAGATACGTTTATTTACGCTTAGCTAAGCGCACACAAGCACACCCACTGACTACTGCTTAAAAGTGCTTACTCCTGCTAACACCCGCGCTATTTTCTTTTAAAGAAAAGAAAATGGGGAAATAGGAAAGTGGTGAAAAAGGGGGCACAAAGAGGGTAGGACAGTAGGAAAACAAGCTCGGGATGTGCAGGAAGGCTGTAGGGAAGGGCTATAGCTGCCCAATTCTTTACCAGCAACAGCTGTGCATATGTTAGAAATTTAGAGTGACATTTGACACCTTCCACTCCTGAGAGAGGGGTGAGGACAACAAAATATGTTGTACAGCCAATTGTAATTATCAGTTTACATGTCCAGTAGACATGTATGCGAAATGGGCAGCTATATATGGGGCGTAATTTTTTTTTGTGGGAACAGAGTGCCCTTTTTTATTTTTTTTCAGGTGAGAGTGGAATGTGAGGTACAGGAAGTAGGTATATTTGGGGAGGTAGGTTGGGAAGGTTAACAGACAAGACAAACAAGATGCATACAGGGGTGGAGTGTGACACATGTGGGGGGGTAAACACAATTGACGGGGACGGATGTTTGGATATTGCAAGCCCATGAGCCCACAGATGGCAACAGTGGAACTGAGATCCCCACCCATGGGCAGTTACTACTGCGCCTTCACAGCCCTGGCCGGGGCTGTGCTGGGGGCTGGATAGGATGGGCAGGCACACCCGTGAGTTGCACCACTCTCACCTCAAGTTGGTGTAGGGTATCAGTCATGAAATGCCTGATCTCACTATGCACCACAGACTGGACCCTATTGAGGGTGAGTGGAAGCTCTCCTCCGGCTACGCTTGCAGAGTGGGGATGAGCCCCATCCCCTGCAGCGTTTCCACCTGAAGGTGGCACAGGGCCACCGGAGGAGGAGGTCCCGGCCTGGGCACTGGTGCCAAGTGCACTCGCCAACTGAGGTGGGAGAGGTGGGTCCGCTGGAACCCGCCTTCCCTGTTGTCCTATGTTTAGCAGTATTTTATGGTATTTTGGGTTAGTAACAAACAAAACCATTCAAAATTAGTTGTAACAGCATGCATCAGTATTCCCATTAACCAAACACACATGAATTCCGAACATTGAGTAGCAAGCATAACACATGCATATTTAGAACAACAGTGGACATTCCAACAGCATGCAGGGTTGATTGGTGGCAACATGCCATCAGGTTTGGATATGTGAACAGGGCACATGCATCAACGTACATGCAGATATGTATAAACAAACAGGACAAATGTCCATGGGAATTAATTGTGAATACACATACCCAGTTTGGTGTCGATTGGCATAATTTGTGAAAATTGGGTAGGATGGAGAAATATTACATTAACAACTTAAACTACCTACACATATACTGTACATTCCTAGTAGATGCAGATATATATCCCCTACATATATTAGTACAGTTCCCTGTATGTAACCTTAGGAATGTTGGTGATGGGGATGTTACTGCTACATTAATATACATTCCATTTTTATTCATATATGTTCATATCTGGCTTTGTTCAGGTAAAGCATCCTGCTACATTTGATTTATATGGGTCTAGACAACTGTGGATGTTCAGCATTTAATACAACCATACTATCTCCATAATGCAAGGGTACAGCAACATATCCAAATTGTGGGACGGACACAGTCCAGGTTCTGTACTTTATTAAAGACAATTCACTCTTTGGCTGTGGCTGTCTCATTCATTTCATTATGTAGTGAATGCAGTATACCTTTATTCCAGACTTATTACAGATTTCTTGGTAGCTTCAAACTCTCTTTCTCACACTCTCTCACTTATTTTATATTTACATTTCAGGATGGTACTTAATTCTAGGCTTTATTAACATTTATTACTGGGTTACAACAATCCTTTCCAGTTGACTCACTTATTTCATATGGCAGAATTTACAGGGATGTATTCGACACTTGTCTATCCTTTGTTGATTGATTACAACACTCATTTTCAGGCTGAAGCAGTTATCTGATATTACAATACAGGTGGAAACTCTATTTGAGGCTTGTTTAATCTTTATTACTGGATTGCAATACTTTTTCCAGGCTGCATCACTTATCTAATCTTACAATACTAGAGGATCTTTCTTCTAGGCTTATTTGACCTTTATTACTGGGTTACAACACTGAACTCTTTTACAAGCTGTCCCACATATATTCTATAACAATACCAGCAGAATAATTACTAACCTGCCTGGTGGCGCAACCTCGACAGCCTATCAGCATAGGCTTGCCGATTCGCGGAATGAACACCTGCAGCTGTAATATAAATGAAGGAATATTGTAACATACCTATCCATACTATAGGCTAGGGTAGCATTTCTTACATATTAATTACATGGATACTTACTCAGTAGTGGGGCATTGGGCATTTGACGGGCCTCCTGGATCCATTAGTTCAGTTGGTCCTCCTTTCGCCGCTTCAGGTCCGCATGGTGGTGACGGACCTGTTTACCAGTCCTCGGAATGCCTGTGGCACTGGTGAGATCATGTGCCAACTGGTTTCACTCCTCTGCCTTGTACACTCCCCATTGAACCTGACTCTGCATGAGTTGTGCTTCATGATCATGGACTAGGAGCCAAACCATATATTTTGACTCCTCAACACCCCACCTTTGTGCTCTAAAGCGATTTTCCTCTCCTGCACCTGCCATCCTGACTGCAAATGGGTACCACAATCAGTTATGGTGTGTATTCCCGCCTATGGGGCTTATATATGCCGGTTTTCCGGCACTTATCTGTGATTGGCCATTTTGGATATTTATCAGCTTACAGCAAACCTGCTTTGTCATGGTTCTATTTGCATTCATTCCTATATGTATGCTAATACTGTATTTCTAAGTACAACTGTCATGGCTTAGTGGTTCAGTACTTTGATTATGGTGCACAGTATCCTGGGTTCGACCCTTGGCATTGCTTTTTTATTTTACTACTGTCTAGTCAGGCTAGGAGGTGTGTCTGTGTAAAGCTGACTTTGCTACAGCTTGCCCAATGTTGCCCAGCGGTAAGCTAGTTGGCACGCTGCGCAGCTCTGCGCAAACGGCTTACGCTGGGTAATGCGTTATTTACCTATAAGCACTCATATTGAGCTGGGTGAAGCACTGCTGAGCTACGGGCACTCATATTAAGCTTGTTAAAGCGCTGCTCACCTACGGGCACTCATATTAAGCCTGTTAAAGCGCTGCTCACCTACGGGCACTCATATTAAGCTTGTTAAAGCGCTGCTCACCTACAGGCACTCATATTAAGCTTGTTAAAGCGATGCTAAGCTATGGGCAATTATGATCCTTTTTTTATATATTATGTCGGTTTTGTTCACAAATACATGGGCCATTTCCTTTCATTTTACTTAAATTATAGTTTATATATATATATATATATATATATATATATATATATATATATATATGTCAGGGGATTGTTTCATACCGATTTAAATAAAAATGGAGAATGATGTTGTGGGGGCTCGAACTGTGACTACCTCCTCTTTGGCCGACATCTCTACTGCTACGCTATTGCTACTTGGCTTAATTTGCATATGTAGAGCTTATATACTTTTCAATGTCTGCTAACTGTGGCTGAGCGAAGGGCACACCTGTGCAAACGAGCACAAATGCGGGCAAACATTTTGGAAATTATAAAAAAAATGAAACTGCTATTTTTTACATTTTACACATTTTCAGTAGGGTTTATTCTGTGGGGATGTGTGGTGTGTTCTTGACATTTCAGCGGACTCACTCGTGGGTGTTTACTTTCAGGACTCTGACTCTTCTGGGGGATGTCCCTTTGCAGTACTGGGCATTCAGACACGCCCCCTACTTTCCTACACAGACCGTGTTAGACTAGGGTATGATTCAGCATGCCCTCATGAATATGCATGACATGCTGACGTCATACCGTTCAACTGCAGCCTCCGAGTAAGACATATTAAGTCTTACACGGAGGTTTCGTGAATCCGGCCCATAGTCTTTGCAATACCCACTAGTATAATATTGTCTAATGTTTTCCTGTCTAATTGTGGTAATTTATTGCGTTAATATTTTAATTATTACTGTATGTCATTCAAAGTATGCAATTTTGTTCAGCTTGCACTCTATGTATATCTGATTGACAATAAAGTTTACTTTGACTTTGATAACTCTATGCTGTATCATATATTCTGCATACTATTTAGTATTAATAAAGTCTGCTTATTAACTTACTTATGTGAGGATTATTTTATATGTTTAATAACCTATTAGCTTATTGTGTACAGTGGTATTTTGGCATAAACATACAAATATAACTATAGTTGTTATTAAACATTGCCTCTTTGCCCTTAATATGGGTAGTTTTTCATTTTCTTAGTTCTGAATTTTATTTTGTCATTTTCTTTGTTCACTTCAGTTTTTCATTCCATAGGAATTTATGCTGTCTGTTTGAATGGGTTAGGTTTTGTTTAAATTGTATAAATATGAAGACAAGTGACTTATTTTAAAGTGGTAAATAAAGCTGGATTTTATATGACTGCCCGTGTGTGTGTGTGCTCTGAATACATGATGGTTAGACAGACTGTGAAGTTCAACATAAACTGATAGTTGGAAGGAAAGGAATGTTTGTGAATCATGATATAACTAAGATTTGTCAATTAAGAGGCGCTTTGCTAATGTCCCAGCTGGGGGTGAAAAGGCATGTTTAAAATATGGACTGAACTGAATGTGCTGTAAAGGTCAGCCTTCCATCTTTGAGCGTAGTAGAGGTTTACAAATAATGATGTGTTAAATAACACTGGATAATAAAGAGAGAGATATTGAGAAGGCCCGGTGGGGGTTAAAACGTTTAATTAAACTATGCTGTTTACTGACTATGCTATAAAGTTGAGTTTCTTCATGTGTATGATTGTGTGTGTGTGTGTGTGTGTGTGTGTGTGTGTGTGTGTGTGTGTGTGTGTGTGTGTGTGTGTGTGTGTTACTTTTCATTATTAACTTTATTCTAATTTGATGTTAATTACATCCTCCACATGTACACATATTGCTCACCATGCACACATAGACCATCTTATCCCTAAACACTTAAAAAAAACCTTCCCAAACCTCAAAGACCTCCTAGGCCTACAAACAGCAATGCCTATCCTCTAAAGTACACAGCAAAAGCCACAACAAACACCACACATAAGCCTACACCCAGTGGTCCACCAAGATCCAAGGCCCATAAGGCAAGCAAATACTTTGCCTAGGACTCTTGTCATAGGGGATTCCATTGCACAACACAGATGCCACAATAACCAGGCTAGACAAGAAGAAAATAATGGTAATCTGCATATCTGAAGCCAGGATCTGCAATATCATGCATGCAGTCAAATCACTGCACCAAAGGTGAAAATATGACTCTGTCATAGTCCATGTGGGAGTAAATGACCCGAGACATACCGCACTGTACTATATGAAAAGAGACATTATGGATTTGTCTGAATATGTGTGACAGACAGGTATGTGCCTTGCATTGAGCAGCATTCTACCATCACCAATGATGCAACAATATGAACAAAAATGATTGATTTTAGCAAGTGTCTTAAATCCTGGTGTTATTTCAGGGGAATTCTATATCCGTCAGCGTGGGTGGGCATGGTTAACAGACCATGTTGCTTTTCCAAGGATGGTGCACCTTTCCCACTGGACTTTCAGAAACTAACTAAAACTTTATCCGTGCCTGAAAACATTTTCTAGATATGCCAAAATGACAAACCTTCCAGCACAGCTAAAAAAAAAAAAACTCAAAGTAACCTTAAGGTGATACTGCTCAATGGTAGGAGCCTCAACAAGAAACTCTACACCTTACAAGCTCTCCTCACAATGGAAAGCATAGACATGTGCCGTTACTGGGATTTGGTTTAAAGGTCACAGAAAGCACTCCTGCAGTGCAAGTGCCTTCCACACATTTAGACCAACAGCAGCACAAACAGGGTCTAAAGGTGGAGGTGTCTCAATCTACATCAGCAACAAATATTCCTCCAGGATGGTTAAGGAGGATGATGCCCTGATGTTTATCCATGTGCTAGTTATCAAAGTCCCTTACCATATCCTAATCATCCTAGCCAACTGTAGGTCACAAGTCACCATCTATGCCACAAGAATTTCATAACTTGTATCTCGGCCTACTGGAGATGCTCACCATCCAACCAAATACCTTATTCATGGAGGACTTTAACTACTCCACTACAAACTGGGAAACATCCTCTGCCTCAAACTTGCAGGGACAGCATTTCCTGGACTTTATTAACACAAATATCCTGGATCATAAAGTGTGTGCTCCAACTAGAGGTTCAAAAATACCTGAACTAGTACTCGCCAGCACTGAGCAGTGCTGCACCCCCCCATGGCATCCTCACAGATGAGGCCGGATCACAAAGCTTTTTATTTCTAAATAAAAATCAACTTGGAAAAAACAAGTAAACATACAACACTTGGGAACAATTCTAAATCAAACTACATTCTATTGAATGACAGTTTGTCAAGATTTAGTTCCCCCCAACCCTGAGAACACAGCAACCTATGCAGAATCATTCACAGAAACCCTGTACAAACATGTGAATGGCTGCACAGAGGATGCTTTGCTATCAGAAGTAAGCACCCCCCCCCCCCGCCAAAAAAAAAAAAACACCTGAAGCAAACCACACTGGTGGAATCCCAACCTTAACAGTGTATACACCAAAAGAAAAAATAAACTCATGGCCAAAATCAGAAAGAGATACTTTCATAAAGACAAGAGCTCACTGATTAAATTAAGACAATTAAATTAAGAGGATTAACTAAGGCCAACTATAAGGTCAGGCTAGCCTCTCAGGCTAAGAACAACTGCAAGGCCTACTTCAGCTATGTCCAAAACCTGAAAAGTAACACACAGCAGTGTGTTGAATAGCTGGAAAATGGCACTACCTTCACTGAGCAGAGAAACATAGTAAATCGGCTGGCAGACAAATCCAGCTTAAGCTTCACCCCTGCTCCCCCCTCTACCCCCTGGGATATCCCTTCTAGCATACCCCCCCCCCAGCAATCAGCAGGGAGCAGGTTCTGGCAGTGTTTGCCAAAGCCAAAAACACTACCTCAATGAGCCCTGACAGTACTTCAGGTTGCTTCCTAAATAGCTTAAAGCGTGACCTTTCAGAACCACTTGAGACACTTTTCAACTACGGCCTCAAAACAGGTTACGTTCCAAGTGAATGAAGGGCCACAACAGTCATCCTTCTTCACAAGGGTGGTCCATCAGCCAAACCTAGAAACTACAGATCCAGCAGTCTGGCAAGTTTAATATGCAAAGCCATGGAATGAATTATCATGGAAATGATTAACAAGGACATTGACAACCTACAGATACTGGACTTACCCCAGTTTGGAAGAGAAGGTCTTGCCTACTTTACTCACTAGGCATCTTTGAGAGAGTCAGTAAGGCAATGGATGAGAAGAAGACAGTGCATATCACCTACCTTGACCTGGCTAAAACATTTGATACGATCTCCCACTCAGGTATTGTTGACAAACTCATTGAACTAGGCATAAATCCCTACATAATTGCTGGATTGCCAGCTCGCTCATTGATAGGACCTAAGAGGTCAGGATTGGTGAGACTACCTCTGCCAAGAGATCGATCACCAATGGAGTACCTCTGTGATCCATGTTGGGCCCACTCCTATTTGGCAACTACTTCTCAGAAGTCAAAGCAAGTATCAAGGGCCTTTGGCTCAGTAAGTTTGCAGATGACAGTACATTGGTTGCTATCATAGATTTCCCCCACAATATTAACATCCTGCAAGAAGGCCTAACACAGACAAATGACTGGTACTAAAGTCATGGTTTAAAACTCAACACCAAACAGTGCATTATAGTATCCACTGGAAAAACATCAACAAAACCCAATTACTACATCAATAAAACACCTCTAAGAGTTGACCTAGTAGTTAGGGAACTGGGAACATATATAGAGAGTAATCTGGTCTTCGACAAACATTTAGCCAAGATAGTAAGAAAGACATTCTACGTTGCCCGGTTTATAAATACGAGTAGGGCATTCAAGTCCAAGGAAGTTATAGTAATACTTTAGGCAAGAATTGAAGCTAGCAAGTACGGCTGATGCAAGGCAACCAAGCTAGAGAGACCAAAATGAAAAAATGCCAGCACCAGTAATGAGCTGAGAGAACTGTAAGAGCTTTATTAAGCTGAAAAACTAGACTGGTTTCAGCACATGGCTTTCATCAGTAGAATAACACCAAAATAAAGGAAAAGTCCAACAATAAATACCTTTACCAATAAGGCAGTATGACATCATTTCCTGTCTAAATAGATAATTAATAGATGTATAAAAATATATATTCAAATAACATGTGTATGGAAAAGAAATTTATCAAACAAAAGAAAATCTGGCACATAGATATGATATAATAAAAAAGAAAATATTTATAATTTGTCATTAAGTCCAGGGGAAAACAAACCCCCAAGTTTGACTATCCATTTCCTTTCTTTATTATTAAGAATTCCATGCCATCCAGTTTTAAAGGCCCAATTACCTGTAATATTATCTATGATAGTAAACGAAAATTTGGCAGTGGGATGATTCAATGTATGTCTGTATAAGGCATTCGTGACACTAGCATTCCTATCACCCAGATGCTCAGATATTCTGATTCTAAACTGTCTAGAAGTCTGACCAATATAAAATGCTTGACAGGTACATGTTGCAAGATAGACAATCCAATCTGTACTGCAATTACCAAAACAATGAATATTATATAAGTGTCCTGTGTTCTTACTGGTAAATGTTTTAGTTTTAAATATATAAGTGCAAAAACTGCAGTGTCCACAAGGGTATGTTCCAACTAGTTTTTCACCCATTATAGTCCTTTGATAAAGAACATCATCTCTTGATGTTATTTTCTTGTAGTGAGAGAAATGAGATCCCAGTGTCTTACCCTTTCTATATGAAAAAGAACACCTGTCCCCCAAATGGTCCTCTAATAAAGTATGAGACTTCAGTATGTTCCAATGTTTGTCTACGATCTCCAAGAGATGCTTAGTGTTTCTGCCATATGTAGTGACAAATCTCATGGTCTCCTGATAAGTCCGCTTGTGGTGTTTTCTATATTCCAATAAAGCATCCCTAGTCTGATTTTTACTCCATTGCATGGCTGAACAAACTGTATGTCTGGGGTATCCCCTTGTGACAAACCTGTTGGCAAGATCTTCATGATGTTGTCTCAAATCTTATTCAGAGGAACATATCCTTTTAATCCGCAAGAACTGGGATTTGGGAATATTATTGATAGTATGCTTTGGATGTAGATTGTTGGCATGTAACAAGGTGTTATATTCTGGGAATTTGCAGTATACAGATGTTTTAAGGGTATTATCCGGTTGACACTGTAAATAAACATCTAAAAAATGTATTTTATTATGATGGTAGTCAACCGTAAACTCCACACCCCGTATATTTCCATTAAGATGTTCAACAAACTCCTGTAAATAGTCACTTCCCCCTTTCCAAACTAGCCAACAATCATCCAAGTACCTTCTCCAGATGTCAATTTCAGGTATATATATATTATGAAGCTCATCATAAATGATATGTTCATCAACATACCCCATATAAAGGTCAGCATAGATAGGTGCAAATGAAGCACCCATAGCTGTGCCCTGTATCTGCCAATAGCAATCCTGTTTGAAATAAAAAACATTTTTCGTGAGTATATGTTCAGCCATACAAATCAATAATGTATTGAATCCAGGGGAATAAATGCCGGCTTTGTTCAGCCAAAAACACAATGCAGCTAATCCAGCCCAGTGTGGAATACTGGTATAAAGAGATTTGACGTCAAGAGTACACATTAGCAAATGTGGCTCTAATTGTGAATCCAAAACAATTTGTAAAAATTCTGTCGTGTCTTGGAGTCTAGCTCTAATCAATGACAAAAAAGGTTTAAGTTTCTCAGTAAGGAAAACAGACAAGGGTTCAGTTAGTGATCCAATCCCTGACACAATGGGTCTACCCACCGGTTGATAAAGAGATTTGTGGATTTTTGGTAATAGATATAAATACTGTTTTGCAGGGTCCATAACCATTAAATGTGACTTGATCTTATCAGAGATAATACCCGCCTGTACTGCCGCCTGTAAAAAGTCATCAATTTCTCTTTTAAAATTAGGTGTGGGGTCAGTGGTCATCCTCATGTAATGATGGGGGTTAGACAACTGTCTATTTCCCTCATCCCAATAATAATCGGCATCCATGACTACAACTGCACCACCCTTGTCAGCAGAAAGGATGACTATGTCAGTATTATTCCTGAGGTTTGTTAGGGCTAGTTGTTCAGCTCTTGATAGATTGTGTTTAATGGTATTTTCCGAACCCAAGTAAAAATGTAGATCTTTGATTACTGCCTCCTGGAAAATAGCCACATGTTTGTCCATTGGAGGGTTAAAGGTAGATCGATGAAATCTGAATTCAGAAGATCTTTGAGAAGGATCTGATTGATCCTGTTGTCTGAAAAACAAGTTAAGATTAACTTTTCTACAGAATGCAATAATGTCTGAAACTAAAGAACTTTCATCTACAAAAAAAACAGGAATGAACCCAAGACCTTTATTTAGTAATGCGTATTCATCCGGTGATAGAACATATTTGGAAATGTTATGTACATTAGTACACTGAGTGTCTATTTCACTACTGACAAAAAGAGATCTTCTAAACTTTTTACCCTTGTGTTTTCTGCCTCCCCTATGTTTCCTACCCTTAAAGGGTCTCCTAATATGCGTCCCCTTTTTGAATTTGGTGAGTCACCAGTACCAATGGATTCCGTATCTGTTGTAGAGGACTCCTCACCAGAGGTTGTGTTAGTAAAAATACCCTTTTTGAGTATAGATCTAGGTCTCTTTTTGCGAACATACGTAGGATTCTTAGTGCCTTGAGCAAACCTTACCCCCTTGTGCGACTCAAACTGCCTTCCTCTATCATAATCCTCCCTGTCCCTCGAGAATTTATGAAGCTTCTTAGTTTTAAGATTATTTTCAAGAACCAATAGTTCCTTAGATAATTTGCTCAGTTTGTCTTTGAAGTCGTTATGATCTTCAAACTTTTTCAAGTCATTGCAAATCTTTTCAACTTCCAAAATATTGGTCTGAACTGTTCTGTCATAAAAGGATGCCAGTATATTCACAAATGACATAGATGCTTGTTGCCTGGCTAACTGCCAATCTTTAAGCAAAATATAATCAGGTATGCCAACCAATAGTTGAACCTTCGACCTGAGCCCTCTTGGGGATATTTTTTGATTCTGATAAGCCTTAAACAGTTTTAAATGCCAAATATTCGTCCTTAATGTTTTACTTTTCTTACCCAGCTGGCTAAACAAAAGAAAGAAACCGTCAACTGGATCTAGTGCTTGGCCATCAGCAAGACCCACTGGCAAAGTACCAATGCCAAAAACCTGAATATCATCTTTATCCGCACACAGGCCGGGAAGTAACTTTTGTAGATCCATGACAATAAGTTGCCAAGATGGAAATATTAATTTTTTCAGACAAACAGAACCAATCAACAGTACAACCTGGTCAAATATATATATAGGAACACTAATAAATATCCCAAAAGATATATATCAGTTTAAGCCGCACAAGGATGATATGGTTAAGCCCTTAACCAAAAGATGGTTAATATATTAATCCCTGATAATAGTAAGGCTATAAAGATATAAGTCAACAACTAAATTGTTAACCAAATTAATATGAAAAAAACTTCATATTATTATGACAGTTATAACAGTCGACCTATAGTAAGGAATTCAATTATAAGCACACAAGGTTAGTGTTTCAGTAGTCCCATCCTGAATTATTATATTAAATTATGCCATAATATTGATCAAGAAAAATATCCCTGAATAAACTTGTGTAGTCCTGATAAAAAATAATGACTAATAGGTATATATTGTATTTGTAAGTGACCAAGAGGAAAAATAATGGCCATCAATAGGTATAAGGTATAAAACTTGAGTATAAATAAGATATCCTAACCAAGATAATTTTTGTACCCTTCTTTTAGGTAGGGTGTCCAGTTTTATCTATTTTCTGTTTCATCAGGACAGGGACTTATATATAGTGTATTATCTTGGTTAGGATATCTTATTTATACTCATGTTTTATACCTTATACCTATTGATGTACATTATTTTTCCTCTTGGTCACTTACAAATGCAATATATACCTATTAGTCATTATTTTTTATCAGGACTACACAAGTTTATTCAGGGATATTTTTCTTGATCAATATTATGGCATAATTTAATATAATCATTCAGGATGGGACTACTGAAACACTAACCTTGTGTGCTTATAATTGAATTCCTTACTATAGGTCTACTGTTATAACTGTCATAATAATATGAAGTTTTTTTCATATTAATTTGGTTGACAGTTTAGTTGTTGACTTATATCTTTATAGTCTTACTATTATCAGGGACTAATATATTAACCAACTTTTGGTTAAGGGCTTAACCATATCATCCTTGTGCGGCTTAAACTGATATATATCTTTTGGGATATTTATTAGTGTTCCCTTATATATTTGACCAGGTTGTACTGTTGATTGGTTCTGTTTGTCTGAAAAAATTAATATTTCCATCTTGGCAACTTATTGTCATGGATCTACAAAAGTTACTTCCCGGCCTGTGTGCGGATAAAGATGATATTCAGGTTTTTGGCATTGGTACTTTGCCAGTGGGTCTTGTTGAAGGCCAAGCACTAGATCCAGTTGACGGTTGCTTTCTTTTGTTTAGCCAGCTGGGTAAGAAAATTAAAACATTAAAGACGAATATTTGGCATTTAAAACTGTTTAAGGCTTATCAGAATAAAAAAAATATCCCCAAGAGGGCTCAGGTCGAAGGTTCAACCATTGGTTGGCATACCTGATGATATTTTACTTAAAGATTGGCAGTTAGCCCAGCAACAAGCATCTATGTCATTTGTGAATATACTGGCATCCTTTTATGACAGAACAGTTCAGACCAATATTTTGGAAGTTGAAAAGATTTGCAATGACTTGAAAAAGTTTGAAGATCATAACGACTTCAAAGACAACCTGAGCAAATTATCTAAGGAACTATTGGTTCTTGAAAATAATCTTAAAACTAAGAAGCTTCATAAATTCTCGAAGGACAGGGAGGATTATGATAGAGGAAGGCAATTTGAGTCGCACAAGGGGGTAATGTTTGCTCAAGACACTAAGAATCCTACGTATGTTCGCAAAAAGAGACCTAGATCTATACTCAAAAAGGGTATTTTTACTAACACAACCTCTGGTGAGGAGTCCTCTACAACAGACATGGAATCCATTGGTACTGGCGACTCACCAAATTCAAAAAGTGGACGCATATTAGGAGACTCTTTAGAGGTAGGAAACATAGGGGAGGCAGAAAACACAAGGGTAAAAAGTTTAGAAGATCTCTTTTTGTCAGTAGTGAAATAGACACTCAGTGTACTAATGTACATAACATTTCCAAATATGTTCTATCACCGGATGAATACGCATTACTAAATAAAGGTCTTGGGTTCATCCCTGTTTTTTTTGTAGATGAAAGTTCTTTAGTTTCAGACATTATTGCATTCTGTAGAAAAGTTAATCTTAACTTGTTTTTCAGACAACAGGATCAATCAGATCCTTCTCAAAGATCTTCTGAATTCAGATTTCATCGATCTACCTTTAACCCTCCAATGGACAAACATGTGGCTATTTTCCAGCAGGCAGTAATCAAAGATCTACATTTTTACTTGGGATCGTAAAATACCATTAAACACAATCTATCAAGAGCTGAACAACTAGCCCTAACAAACCTCAGGAATAATACTGACATAGTCATCCTTTCTGCTGACAAGGGTGGTGCAGTTGTAGTCATGGATGCCGATTATTATTGGGATGAGGGAAATAGACAGTTGTCTAACCCCCATCATTACATGAGGATGACCACTGACCCCACACCTAATTTTAAAAGAGAAATTGATGACTTTTTACAGGAGGCAGTAGAGACGGGTATTATCTCTGATAAGATCAAGTCACATTTAATGGTTATGGAACCTGCAAAACAGTATTTATATCTATTACCAAAAATCCACAAATCTCTTTATCAACCGGCGGGTAGACCCATTGTGTCAGGGATTGGATCACTAACTGTACCCTTGTCTGTTTTCCTTACTGACAAACTTAAACCTCTTTTGTCATTGATTAAAGCTAGACTCCAAGACACGACAGAATTTTTACAAATTGTTTCGGATTCACAATTAGAGCCACATTGGCTAATGTGTACTCTTGACGTCAAATCTCTTTATACCAGTATTCCACACTGGGCTGGATTAGCTGCATTGGATTTTTGGCTGAACAAAGCCGGCATTTATTCCCCTGGATTCAATACATTATTGATTTGTATGGCTGAACATATACTCACGATAAATGTTTTTTATTTCAAACAGGATTGCTATTGGCAGATACAGGGCACAGCTATGGGTGCTTCATTTGCACCTATTAATGCTGACCTTTATATGGGGTATGTTGAGGAACATATCATTTATGATGAGCTTCATAATATATATATATACCTGAAATTGACATCTGGAGAAGGTACTTGGATGATTGTTGGCTAGTTTGGAAAGGGGGAAGTGACTACTTACAGGAGTTTGTTGAACACCTTAATGGAAATATATGGGGTGTGGAGTTTACGGTTGACTACCATCATAATGAAATACATTTTTTAGATGTTTATTTACAGCGTCAACCGGATAACACCCTTAAAACCTCTGTATACTGCAAATTCCCAGAATATAACACCTTGTTACATGCCAACAGTCTACATCCAAAGCATACTATCAATAATATTCCCAAATCCCAGTTCTTGCAGATTAAAAGGATATGTTCCTCTGAACAAGATTTGAGACAACATCATGAAGATCTTGCCAACAGGTTTGTCACAAGGGGATGCCCCAGACATACAGTTTGTTCAGCCATGCAATGGAGTAAAAATCAGACTAGGGATGCTTTATTGGAATATAGAAAACACCACAAGCGGACTAATCAGGAGACCATGAGATTTGTCACTACATATGGCAGAAACACTAAGCATCTCTTGGAGATCGTAGACAAACATTGGAACATACTGAAGTCTCATACTTTATTAGAGGACCATTTGGGGGACAGGTGTTCTTTTTCATATAGAAAGGGTAAGACACTGGGATCTCATTTCTCTCACTACAAGAAAATAACATCAAGAGAGGATGCTCTTTATCAAAGGACTATAATGGGTGAAAAACTAGTTGGAACATACCCTTGTGGACACTGCAGTTTTTGCACTTATATATTTAAAACCAAAACATTTACCAGTAAGAACACAGGACACTTATATAATATTCATTGTTTTGGTAATTGCAGTACAGATTGGATTGTCTATCTTGCAACATGTACCTGTCAAGCATTTTATATCGGTCAGACTTCTAGACAGTTTAGAATCAGAATATCTGAACATCTGGGTGATATTAGGAATGCTAGGGTCACGAATGCCTTATACAGACATACATTGAATCATCCCACTGCCAAATTTACGTCTACTATCATAGATAATATTACAGGTAATCGGGCCTTTAAAACTGGATGGCATGGAATTCTTAATAATAAAGAAAGGAAATGGATAGTCAAACTTGGGGGTTTGTTTTCCCCTGGACTTAATGACAAATTATAAATATTTTCTTTTTTATTATATCATATCTATGTGCCAGATTTTCTTTTGTTTGATAAATTTCTTTTCCATGCACATGTTATTTGAATATATATTTTTATACATCTATTAAGTCTCTATTTAGACAGGAAATGATGTCATACTGCCTTATTGGTAAAGGTATTTATTGTTGGACTTTTCCTTTATTTTGGTGTTATTCTACTAATGAAAGCCATGTGCTGAAACCGGTCTAGTTTTTCAGCTTAATAAAGCTCTTACAGTTTTCTCAGCTCATTACTGGTGCTGGCATAGTAATACTTTACTTGGCCCATATCAGACCCATCATCGAGTACAATGCCGCCTTCAGCATGTACCTGACAAGGCATTTGCAATAGCTGAAATGTCCACACAGGTTCCTCACCAGGAAAATCCAGGGTACTAACACATTGCCCTACACAGAACACCTTAAGACCCTGTCTCTATAATCAGTCTCCTTAGGTTACTGAGAGGAGATCTACGTATACCTGGCATATAAGGTATCCTCAGATCCAACCCTGATTTATCTTTTGCACATCCACAAAATAAACAGCACTAGAAACACTAGATCCAAGGATTTAAACTTTTCCTGCAAAGTTTCTTTGTACTGTGGAATAGCTCCCCATCCATGTGATGCAGAGTTCATCCCTGACCCTGTTCAAATGTAACCTTGACCACTGGATGGGAAACTGTAAACTCACCACTGCCCCCCCCATCTCTAATGGACAGAGGCAGACAGTAAATTAAATTTTACCTAACTAACACCCCCCCCCAAAAAAGTCCTTATCCACCTCCAAACTAACATACCCCCTCCTAATAGACACCCAAGGTAAATGGGAATACAATTGGGTTGGGTTACATAGCTAGGCTTATAAACGTCCTGGAGGTCGTTAGCCTAGTATATACCTATGAACCTGTAAACTAAATGGGTTCACAGAAATTTCATATGAGGGAGGGGAGGGGATGAAGGGAATGGGGGATTAAAAGGTTACAGAATTACCTCAAACTAAGTGGTTTGTTTATTTTTTTCCTCTTATTTGAATGAAAGATATAGTCATTGTTTGAAAGAAGCTTAACCACGTGTTTAGAAATAAAGTTTAAGATGAAAGCACAATGTAATAACATATTTAGGATTCTAGGTGAGATTTTTTTTTTACATTAGAAACCATTGCTGATATTTCTGTTTTAAAGCTCTGTTTGTTTTCATGATCTTGGTTGCAGCTTTTACTGGCATGGAGTGAGTTTTAGTCAGGTGATGAATATAAACAAAATAATGTGTTAGAGTAGTTGCTATAAAAGCAAGGTCTCATTGAAACATTTGTTATTTATTTGTTAATAAGAGTAAAGCATGGGTCCACATGGATATTTTCATGCTCAGCCTGGGAGAACTGTTTGGTTTAGTAACCTACCCAGCCCAGAGTCACACAGGAGACAGATGGTAGTTGAAAGGATCAAACCCCAGACTGTAGCAAATAGCTTGTTAATATTGCATAGCCATAATCCTCTGAGATAACTGCCAGTATTAAACATTTCATAGTCTTAATCCACTGAGCTAACTCCCATCTTGAAACAGACATACCTCATGCTGTGACTAATTTGTTTATCTAAATAATGGATAGTATATTTTAACTTATGGATGCTAAGATGGACTGTTAAAACAAGAATGTTAATAACATTGTTGAGAAATGTCTGTAATAATGAAAAATATCATATATTAACAAGCATTGAAATTCAGCCTCATGTACAGTACTACTGCATTTATAAGCTAACAATTAGCTGTAAGGGAATAATAACTTTTTTTTTGGGGGGGGGCATACTCATTTATGTGGAAGAAAAGCAAAGTGTGCCAGCATGCCAGAGTCTTAAAGTAATGCACTAGCTCTGCTCATTCAGTTGCATAATTAAGGAGACATAGTTTGCCTGCTGGGGTTGAATGCTAGGGTGAAAATGAAAGTTGTGGATAAGTAAGCAATTAAGGTTGCATGGCAGAAAAGTGAAAAAAGGAAGAAAAAGATGAAATTATTGACTGATTCAGTGGAGTGACTGATGAAGCTGGTGATAGTACGTATATATTGTGTTATAATGTTGGTTGGTTGACTGCTGGTTTACAGTGAGTGGAAAAAGGAAGATATAAAATGTGAACATCAATTTGCTGAAAAAATATTTGTAGAGGGAAAAGATACTAAATAATTTTTAAAGAAAGTGCTAAACGAGGAAACGAGGTAACAACAGTTTCCCTTCTCCTGTTGGGAAGCTGATATGGGTTAGAGGAAGAGTATGGCCAAGTATGGTGAAAAAACAAACAGTAAAAAGAACATTCCGGAAGATGCTTGTTAGGATAGACACATGATATAAGATGAATGAGTGACAGTATTCTAAAGGTAATTAAATGAGTATCAGCTGTCTTTGTAAATAAATAACCTTCAGGAGGACACATCAGTGCATACCAATCAAGCAACTATCCTGGCTAGAATTACCCAACCAGCTCACATATAACCAGCTTACAATAGCCCACCAAATTCTATATTATCTTGATAGAGTTCCTGCTCTTCAAGGTCTACTTAATATCTACTCTAACAAACACCTATTAAGATCCACCAATAAAGCACTGGCTGAAATAGGCAAAAGCAACAATAGCTCTGGGGACTCCTTGTTTTCCATTTTTGTTGTAAAAGGATGGAATACCATCCCCGTAGATATTAAGACCACTGAAAACAAAAATAATTAAAAAAACTCCTCCAATCACATTTACATAGTTCTTGGTTATGCAATTGTTCTGACCCTGGGTAGCTTCATTTAGTTAGATCATATCATACCTTAACCTTCTATGAAAGCTTGTAACAACTCCTTTCTATACTCTTAATCGATGTATGTTTACTGTACTAGCCACTGATGAATGCAACCAGATAACTGAACAAAATGTCGTTTCAACTGTATTGTTTATTATAACACACTGTGCTCCTTATAGTATATTTACTTTTTGCTCCTTTCTTGGCCTTGAAACTGTACTTTATTAACAGCTGACTTTGTACTGTACTTTATTAACGGCTGACTTTGTACTGTACTTTATTAACGGCTGACTTTGTACTGTACTTTATTAACGGCTGACTCTGTACTGTACTTTATTAACAGCTGACTCTGTACTGTACTTTATTAACATGTGTGTTGTATTTACTGTATTTGCTGTACTGATCTTTGTGGAGCTTTTCTCCCCAGGTCCCTGCTGAAAATGGGATCCATGCCCAGTTGGACTTTCCCAGTAAACAGATGTAAAATAAATAAATAAAATAAATAAATGTATTAACTAATTAATAATATTGTCTCTAGATAAAGCTACAGGTCTGAATGAATGTTAGAAAAGGATTTGAAAAACACCTACAAGTTATTACATGGAAAACAGATGGAAGGTGATTCAGAAGGGAAAACAAGAATGTTTAAAGGCAGAAGCATTTTGGGTTTTCTTGAATGGGGTACAAGAGCAATATAATGGGCAAAGCCTGCCTGTTTTGCTGAGTCTATCTGAAGAAAGTAGAAATGAAGTGTTGCAGATGAAAATGTGAAAATATGGACTTGCGTGAGAACAGTATTATATCACTGGAACACGAGAAAAAGATGTTATAAAATTTAGACTTATGTTCATAGTTTCACAGGTGATTGCTAGGCTAATGGAGCAAGAGCCTTTACAAGCCTAGCCAATAATACCCAGGATATGACAATATTATATCTTAATTCCCCAGATACAGGATGGGGTAGTATCGGGCGTAGTGGGTCTTTAGGTGTTGGAGTCCAGAATTATTTTACAGACTGCCTCTCTCCATAAAAGAAATGGGCAGTACCCTGGGAGTGAATTTACTGTTCCCCATCCATTTATCCAAATTCTTTTTGAAAAGAGTGAGGGGCAGGCTTTGTTTTATGAAGTGAGATAGCCTTTGGGGTATGAATCTGTCTCTCAAGCACGTTCTGTTAAAGTCACAAATAAGGGTCAGGTCCATGGAACATTTAATCCTCATATAATTTTTCTTCTGAATATTTAACATTTTCATCAGAGCTGGATCAGAGAATGCCTTGTAGTTCAGGCATAAGTCACCACTCAATTAACAAAATGAGATGGAGTAAAGGGATAAGGCCTTTAGTTGGTCTGCATAAGACATGTGTTTTATGCTTTGTATTTTTTTTGTGAGAATCCTCTGGAGCCGCTTCAATTGGTGTAAGTTCTTGGTTAGGTACATGCAGAAGTGTACTTGATTATGGGCCTGATGAGGGCCAAGTAAAATGGCACTATGACTTCCTTTGACCTTGATGTCATGCCTTTACTTATAAGTTGAGCCACACAGAAGGGCTTCCTCACTACTATAGCTAATTGGTCGTCAAAGTTTAGGTTACTGCCTATCTGTGTTCCTAGGATTCTCACCACTGGGTCTACTTTTAGGGGTGTGCTATCAATATTATAATTTGCAGGGATATCTGATTTACCGAAGGTTATGATTATGCACTTGTTTTTGGCACCAGTCATTTGTCATTTTTAGGCCTGTTTGTAGGACGTCAGCATCATTTGGAGATTCACTGATTGCTCCCAGCTTACACTCATCAGTGAACTTGGTGAGCCAGAAGCCCTCAACATAGGCCTTCACCTCAGAGAAATATATACCAAACAGAAGAGGTTTCAACACTGAGCCCTGTAAGATACTGCTAGTAACAGGTTTCTTATTTTAAGTGCGTTTGCCTATCTGGACAACATGCATCCTATCAGTGAGCCATTTTGCTATCCACCTGACAATGTAGGGGTTTATGCTTAATGTAGTAAATTTATCTATGATCCCTGAGTGGGCAATTGTGTCAAAAGCTTTGGCCAGGTCTAGATAAGAGGTGTGTACCATTTACCCTCATCCATAGCCCTGGTGACTTTCTCGAAGAAGTCCAACAGACTAAGCAGGCAAGACCTCCCTTTGACAAACCCAAATTGTTTGGAGATTTCCCATGTTGTTATTGATCATGTCCATGATAATTCTATCCATTGCCTTGCATGTAAGACTGGTCAGGCTTGTGGGTTTGTAGTTCCCTGGGTCATTTGATGGGCCCCCTTGTGCAGGGGGATGACTGTTGCAGTCCTCCATTCCTATGGGACAAAGCCTGTTTGAAGGCTGTGGTTAAAGAGGGTTTCTAATGGGTCTGATAGAGCCTGTTTTAATCTGTTTAAGACGCACCCTGGAATATTGTTGGGACCCATGGAGGCTGTGCTTTTGCCTTTAGCAAGTGCAGTAAGGACCTGTTCCCTCATAATGACTGGTAGGAGGATGGTTGCAGTATTTCTTCGGTTGTAGTAGAAGGTGATGGGGAGAGATGTTTGAACTGAACTTGTCGGCCAGCAGGTTTTCTATAGTTTCAGGCTGGGTGCCATTCATGATTAACTTGGCATATTGCTGAGTATATCCCTTAAGGTTATGAACATAACTAAAAAAAGCCTTATGCTTAGCTTACACTTGGAAGGCTATCTTTGCCTAGTAGTTTGCTTTGGCAGATTTGACCAGTTCTCTAATTTGTTTGTTTAGACTGGTGAATGTCTTTTTGCATTGTTTTGTCTGTTTCCTTTTGGCTTTGGCGAGGATTGTTTTTCCTTTGTTGAATAGCCTATTTCTGCTAGGGTTCCACCATGGTAGTTTATTTTTGCCAGTAATCATAGATTTATCTCAGAGAGGTACTGCCTCTAGTATGCACCTATGAGTGTGGCTGTACTGTACATTTGTTTACAGCACAGAGTAGGCCTCAGTGTCATCCAGGTTCGAAGTGGCTTGAAAGTTTAATAAGTTGTCACTTAGTTTGAGGTAACTGGCCTTAGCAAAGTTCTTAACAGATTTGGAGTTTGATGGGAGTTCTAGATGAGTTTTAATACTAAAGGAGATCATTTTGTTGTTTGATCTTACAGGGAGGAGTTAATTCATGGGAGGGAGCAGCATCCCAGAGGTTCATGAGTACCAGGTGTAGTATATTTCTACCTCTTGCTGGGGAGCTAACTAGTTGTTCCAGAGTGTTTGCATTGACAATGTCTGAAAACCTCTGAGCAAGTGAATTATGGGTCAGATAAGTCTCCCAGTTTATAGAGGGGTAGTTGAAGTCACCCAAAAGTATGGTGGTAGACTGAATGTTAAGGATCCCAGTAGGTTTTGGCAGGAGGTGTATTTTTCTAGACTCATGTGATGGCATCTGTTACTAGCGAGGCTATGATAGGAGGTCGCACCCATGGTTAGTTGAGCATGGAGCAGCTCAAGCGACTCATATTTTTGGACCAGTCTGGTGCTGTACTTGTTCTTTATGTACATGAGACATCTCCACACTTTATTTTATCCTGAGCAAAGGGGGAATGAAATGTGTGAAAGGTATTGTACCCTTTGATAGCTGGGGTGCTCTCCATAATTCTGAACCATGTTTCCATGACTGCACATAAGTCTGCATTCTCCAGGATAAGGAGTGATTTCAGAAAGTGCAGTTTTTTATTTAAAATCCAATCACTGAGCAACAATACCTTTAGGTGGTTGTGACTGATTTTTGTTATGTTGGAGGGTTTAATAACTTGGCACGGCCTAAAAAGTCTCTATAGGGATAGATAAAGTTTTTGCCAGTATCTGGAAGACAAATGGCGATAGGTGCAAACCATCTCTAGCAAAACATTGTGGTTTGTCGTTCATGTCTTGCTAGGCTGACAGATATTGGATTCCCTTGTTGTGACACTTGAAACTAAGCCAATTGTTGAAGTCAATCATTTTTTGCTGGTACTGTGGCATCATCATTGGTGATGGTAGGATGTGACTCAAGGCTAGATTCGTACCCACCTGGGACACATATTCAGAGAGCCCCATCATGTCTCTCTTCATATAGTCCAGTGAGGTATGTCTTAGGTCATTTATGCCCACATGGACTATGAGCATGTCATACTGGTACTTAACGGTTTAAAGATTTAAGTGCATGCACGATCTGGTGGATCCTGGCTCCAGACAGACAGCTCACTGTGATATTCTCCTTGTTTAACCTGGTAAGGGGGACATCAGTATGTCTTACAGTGGCTCCCCAATAACTACAGTGCCGGGTTGTGTGGTGTGTTGCCTTATGGGCTTGGAAGTGGGGCTACTATGGTTTTCAGAGCTATGTGTTGTGTGAGGCACTGCCTTTTTAAGTGTGCATGGGGCCAGTTAGAGATGCTTTTAGGAGGTCTTGGAGTTTTGAGTAGATTACACGTGAGTACCTCCACATATGTGGGTCTATATTCCTTAGTGTTGGTAGTGATGGTTTTGAGTGTAACACTGACAACCTGGTTTGCATTTTAATGTGTGCATCTGAGAGCTTTACCTGCAATGAAATTGTATATCAACATTTCTTACATACTGTGTTTGTCAGTTTTAAAATTAAATGGTTGCCAGTGAATGTGAGGCAGTTACTACACTGCCTCATGATGCCCATATCCACCAGGCCACAAAGAGATCCAGCAGAGAAGCACCTATCCATTATACCAGATTCTTAGTAGATGGGAAGGAGTAGGAGAGAGTCACTTAAAAGCCTAAGTGAGAGTGTTTAGCAGTATACTATAGGATGATCTGCAGTGGTGCTGCCCTCTGCGCAAACTGACAGCCCTTTGAGCAGCTATGAACAGAGGGTAACTACAGAGAGCATTTCCTATAGAAGATTTTAAACTAGAGAGGTGTGCATATGTATAAAGCATGGGTAACCACACAAATGTGAGGCTTTTATATCAGCAGGCTGAAAGTCTTTTACATAGTTAGGCCCTCAGGCCAATCAAATAAACATACAATAAGCCTTCCAGCAGCAGTTCCAAACTTCAATGGGTTGAATCAGCCCTCTGCTCTTATTAGAGTGCAGAATAAAATCCTCTTAATATAAAACAAACTGTTTTTGAGTTCAAATGCAGTAACAAATGCTTTACAACAAAAGACAGAACTCCTGCAGTAGTAGGAATCCTTGGGAATAAGTTCACAAACCCTGAAAACGTTCCCAAGTACAGAAAAATGTGCACAAAGGTAAAAAAACTTCTACAGACACAGCAGGATGAAAACATTTTACACAGTTAAGCCCTCAGGCCAATCGGATAAACATACAGTAAGCCTTCCACTAGCAGTTCCCAACTTGGATGGGTTGAATCAGCCCTCTGCTCCCACAAGAGTGCAGAATAAAATCCTCTTAATGTAAAACAAACTAGTTTTGAACTCAAGTACAGTAACAAATGCTTTACAACAAAAAGCAGAGCTCCTGCAATATCAGAAATCCTTAACAGTCCTGAGAAGTGTTCACAAATACAGAAAAATGCATGCAAATGTAGAAAAACTTCTACAAAAGCAGAAAAACTTTACAAAACTTAGAAATATTTTGGCAAACTCAGGAGAATTTTGGCAAATGCAGAACAACTTTTGCAGTATCAGAGAAGGTTAGGAAATATCAGGATACTGTTAAAACAACCTAAAAGTAGTACAGTAACAAACAGATGTTTCTTTAACAATTGCAGGCTGAAAAACAGTGATACATTCAAACAAATCAATAAATGCTGCACAGAACTGTTAAATGACAATCAGATAATTAGAACAAGTGCAAAAAATACTTATATCAGCTTTGTAGGTCCATGAATGGCTTTAGATGCAATCCAAGATCTTGTGGTCACAAGCGACCAAGCCAGGCACATGAAGCTCTGAATAAATTAGTGTATATATTTAAAGTGGAGGTTAATAGGGAAGAATAACTGTACATATCTGTAATTATCCTTTTGTTCTTGTTTCTACAACAGCAGTAAGAGTTTTATTACAAAGTATCTTCAGAAAAATACTAAACTCTGCACCTGTTCTACTTTAAATGCATTATTTTGCTTGCTAATTACACTTTTTCAAACAACATAACTTACACTTAACACCTTTTTTGAGTTATCACTTAAGGCATAGGCAAACATAAATTTATATAGAAGAAAAAATATATAAAAACGTCTTAGTTACGAACATTATACATCACATTTTTATATAACTATCATCAATCCAGCATTACACAATTTGCTCAATTCTTGCCTTCCCTTAAACCTCAGTCCTCCTCCTCCAAAATATTATTCTGCATATATTGTTCCCACAATTTCCAATTACTTCTATGTCATTTGCTCCTTCCTTTTTCTAAAGATCTTACTTCCAGTTCTTTTATCTCTCTTACAATATTCAATACTTCAAATAGAGTTGGTTTAGACTGATTTCCATTTTCTAGTCATTGCTTTCTTGGCAGCCACCTGAATTAAACTTATCAAGTTCTTATTATGTTTAGGCAATTTAGATCCCGTATCCCAGCTCAAAACATCATTTTCTTAGTTACAACCATTTGCTCACCCAATATTTCTACTCTGCAGGGAATTTTTAAAATCTGCCAACTCATTACACACCCAAAACATATGTTCCCAATTACCTCTTTCTTCCCCATCCCACCTACATGTTCATCATCTGCCTAAGGAAAAAATTATTTGGTGTCTGCTTGGGGTATAAAAATGCCTATGCAAATACTTCCAAGCAAAAATTCTAAATTTTCTAGACTTTATTGCATACTTGGGAGCCATACATATGTCCTCCCATTGTGTCCTTGTTAATTGCTTATACAATATCTTTTCTTAATCTTTTCTCTAACATCTTCTGATTGATTCATATTAGTTATTGTACAATATTTAATATGCCTTACTAATTATCCCTTTTTAGCAGCAGCTTCTGCTCTAGCTTCAATTAAAAACTGTGCCAGAGCAGCTCTTTCACTTAGGATTCCCCTATCCCTTTTTGTTTGCCTATACTCTGACACCAATCCTTGATATGGAAGGCAGTCTGTAGCCTGCAGTTAAAATGCCTTCTTGACCTCTTCCCATTCTATTACATTTCCCTCTCTATTTATTTGCTCCACTGGCTCCTACAGTCAATAAATCTAAAATTAAAATTTAAAAGAGTGTTCAATACCAGTGTTACAAATATGTTTATATAAAGTATTCCTACTGCCACATCTGCTTACTTCATATAAGTGTTCCCATGATGGTGACATTAAAACAAAAGCAAAATGCTTAGAAGTTAAATGGATATTAAGTTTACAATCTGAAAAAGGGAAAGGATTAAATGAGCATATACCTTTAAACCCTTGCTGAGGTCATGTGACTTGACCAGGTGATTTTGAGCTTGCCTGACTGTATTTAAGCACTGTTTGTTAGTTTGTTTTTAGATCTGATGAAACACCTTTGGTTGAAAGCACTCATCTGTTATATATATTTTACTGTATTTTTATTTTTTGGATTAAATGAGTGTTTTATACAGCGCTGTGTTAGCTGGTTCTTTTGTTTTACTTGCTGCTTTTGAATTTGTTATTGAATCAGCTTTTACCACCTCAGTTTGATTCTGTTTCCTAGTATCTTATCATGTGACCTTCCAAAAACAGTGTTTGGAGTGAAGACCATGTTAAAGCAGGGTGATAAACCTGGCATGAATGAAAAGTAAAGAGAATATACACAGTGATGTATATAAGTTTTGGAATATTCCATTGCTCCTGTATTGCTCCTGCGCAAAACCTGACTGACAAGATATCAACAACTCTCTCATCACACTGTCCACTCCTTACATAATTTTCTGTCTCTCCTCAGTGTTATTACTACTAAAATATATATATATATATATATATATATATATATATATATATATATATATATATATATATATATATATATGGGTCTACTGCTCTACATCGAAAATACACTTCTTAGAAATAGAGCAGTAGACCCTACACTTCAGCAAGAGTCCACTTAAACGAAAGTGCACTTTCACTGAAGGCTAGTTCCCTGGGCTACTCAAAAAAAAAACACTAAAACATGTTTTTGAAGGGAGGCAAGCCCCCCTGCAACCCCCATGTGGGGGGCTTTGCCCCCCACACGCCCCTACTTACATATACCAACTCCGAGATCACACTACAGCGGGAAAAAGGGAATATTCTCATTCTGCACTGTAGTGTGACTGCCGAAGTCAATGTTCAAAATTTCACTACTTCGAACAAGTGGACTCGGTGAAGTGAAGTTCGAAGTAGTGAAACCGAACATATTGACAGATCCCATATATATATATATATATATATATATATATATATATATATATATATATATATATATATATATATATTAAAGCAAATCTCATTTGTTCATAACTATTATTTAATATCTACAGGGTACAAATGTTATTTTTCTTGCAGTGATCTTTACTGAAATGCTTGTGTGTTTTTCTTGAACCTGTATCTACTAGAAAACTGTATTGAATACTTCTTTGTATAGACTAACTAGATTAACCCCTCCTCCTAAGACTAAATTAGTCTTACACGGAAATGCCAGTCTAAGAGTAAGACAGCAGCGCACCATGCATATTAATGAGGGCGCACTGCCTCAACTCTAAGGCTAACACGGAGCATGCACGAGTGCAGGGGGAGTGTCGGACTGCCGAGCAGTCCAAAAATCCACACCCCTGCAAGTCTCTCAATTGGGAAATGTCAACTAACATGAGCAAGTCCGCTCAAATGTGTACATACCCAACACTACACTCCCCCACATTCTAAACCCCTGTACAATTATAAAATGTAAAACTTGTATTTATTTTTTTTTTTATTATTCCCGATATAGCTGCCCATATTTGTGCGTTTGCGCAGGTTTGCCCATTGCTTAGCTACAGTTAGCAGTTTAGACATCGAAGAGGATAATAAGAAACTGATATGCAAATTAAGCAAAATAGCAATAGTGTAGCAGTAGAGCCTTTGCACAAAGAGGAGGCATTCCCTGTTCGAGTCCCACCACTCCCCTTTCTATTTTCTGTTGGAAATCTATATAAAAATAATTCCTGACATTTATCATTTAGATTTTGGTAAAAAGCATTGAAATGGCCTATGTAGTAGTGAACGAATTATATATATGTATATATATATATATATATATATATATATATATATATATATATGAAGGTGAAATGGTTATGCATACTGATGAATGCATAAGTAATGTATCTTATGCAATGTGAAGCACTGCTAAGCAAAGTTTACCAGTATTAAGCATATTTAAGTATAATTGCTCATAGCTTAGCACTGCTTTAACTAGCACAATAGCTTTATGCGGAGCTGCGCATCGTGCAAACTAGCGCAAACAAAACATGCTGCGCAACACACTAACTAGCACAACATCGGGCAACGTCGGACAATGTAGAGCACCATAGAGCAATGTAGAGCAACATTGGGGCAAAGTTGAGCAAAGTCAGCTAAACACAGCCACACCTCCTAGCTGGTCTGGCCAGTAGTAAAATAAAAAGCAATGACAGGCCTCAAACCCGGGATACTGTGCACCATAATTACAGTACTGAACCACTAAGCCATGACAGCTTTTCATAAGCATGCACTTTCAACACACACATACATATCAATGGAAGTTTACCCATTGCTAAGCAGGTGTGCCTTCAGCTGAGTTTTTTCAAAACTGGCCAATCACAAATAAGTGCGGGAAATGATGCATATTTAAGCTCCATAGGCGGGAATACTTGCCATAACTGGTTGTAGCTCCCATCTGCAGGCAGCAATGGCCGGTGCTGGAGAGGGCTTTCATTTTTGAGCGCAACATTGGGGCATTGAGGAGTCAAAAGTAATGGTTTGGCTCCTTGTCCATAATCATGAGGATAGACTCCTGCGGGGCCAGTACCAGGGCACCCAATACAAAGCAGAAGCCTGGGACCATCTAGCTTATGAACTCACCATGCCACAGGTGTCCCTCGGACTGGTGAGCAGGTCAGACACCACCATGCAAACCTGAAGAGATGCAAGGTGGGTCAACTGGACCAGTGGATCCAGGAGGCCCGTATGATGGAAAATGCCCCACTACTGAGTAAGTAGCCATGGAATTAAGTATGTAAGAATTGCTATTGTAGTCTATACTATGGATAGGTATGTCTCAATATCACTTCATTGACTTCATAGCTACAAGTGTCCGTGCTGCGAATCAGCAAGCCTATGCAGATAGGCTGCTAAGGCTGTGCCACCAGGCAGGTTAGTAATTATCCAGCTTGTAGTGTTATGTAAAATAAATGAGAGAGCCTGAAAAAAGTGTTTTAACACAATAAATAAAGGTATAATAATTCTCTAATAATTATTCTGCATGTACTGTTATATAAAATAAATGAGAGAGCCTCTAGAAAAGTGTTATAAGTCTTTAATAAAGGTATAATTCCTGGAGTGTGTCTGTGTCATTTTCTTTGATATGTTGTTGTACTCTTGCATTATATAAATAGTACTGTTGTATTAAGCGCTGTTAACACACAGTTGGGTAGGCCCATATAAAGTGGATGAAGGGAGTGCCAGTAGCTTTTAAGCATATTTACAGTCCTCAACTGTTGGTTCATGCCCAGCATGTACAGGTTAATCTGGCACATGAGTAGCTTGGTATTGTGTTCCCCAGAAATGTCATTGTGCTGGCAAAAATGTGGGGAGCTGTTAACATATAACTGATAATTTCACCTAAACATATCTAGATAAGTATAGGAAAGTAGAGCTGTCAGTGTACCATCTCAGCAGTAGTGTGTCTGAGGAATTCACAAGTATGTAGCAGTAACATCTGCATCCTAGACAGTTTGTATGTCAGATACAACCCATGTATGTAAAGATCTAGCAAAACCCATTTCCCAATTTAAGGACAATTGGGTAGTGTAATAATACATGTAGGGGACATATAACTGCAGTTTATAGGAATGTAGTGTAAACTCGAAGGATATATAAGTTGTTAATGGAGCTATCATTTTCCACCCTACTGTATGTGCATAAAAATGCAATTCCGTACCTCAGTGGGTATGTCTAATATCAAAACATTTGTTGGGACATATGTCCTATTGGTTTATAAATATCTGCATTTATTTCAATGCATGTGCCCTGTTCAAATACCACAATATTGGTGGCCTGTTGCCATCAATTAAACCTGCATGCTGTTGTAATGTCCACTATTGTTCTATATATGCATGTGTCATGCTTGCTATTCAACTGTTGGAACTCTGGTGTGTTGGGTTAATGGGAATACTTCTGCATGCTGTTATAACTAATTGGGAATGCTGTTGACTGTTACTAACCCATATTTTCATTAAATCCTCCTAAACATAGAACATATGGGAAGGCCGGTTCCAGCGGGCCCACCTGTCCCACCTCATCTGGTGATGGCACCTGGCACCAGCAGGTCCGGTGCCCAGCCTGGGACCTCCTCCTCCATTGGCCCTGTTCCACCTTCGGGTGGAAGCGCTGCAGGGTGTGGGGCTTGCCCCCCCGTGCAAACGTGGGTGGAGGAGGGCCACCTATCACCCTCTGAATGGTCCGGGCTTTGGTGCATAGGGAGATCGAGCGTTCTGTTGCTGATCCTCTATGCCAGCTTGAGGCACAAGTGGCATGACTCACGGGTGAGCCTGCCCCTCCTACGCAGCCCCCAGCACAGCCACCCTCTGGGCTGTGAAGGTGCAGTGGTGACTGCCCATGGGTGGGTATCTCAGTTCCACTGTTGCCATCTGTGGGCTCATGGGCTTGCGATTTCCAAACATCCTTCCACGTCAATGGTGTTCACCCACCACATGTGTCATATTCCACCCCTGTATGCATCTTGTTTGTCTTGTCTGTTTACCTCCCCAACCTACCTCCCCAAATATACCTACTTCCCCTAACCCACATTCCACTCTCACCTGAAAAAAAAAGGGCAATCTGCTCCCAAAAAATAATTACACCCCATACATAGCTGCCCATTTTGCACACATGTCCACTGGACACATAAACTGATATTTAATTGGCAGTACAACATACTTTGTTGTCCTCACCCCTTTCTCAGGGGTGGAAGGTTTCATATTTCCCTCCAAATTTATTGCATATGCACAGCTGTTGCTGTTAAAGAAATGGGCAGCTATGGACCTTCCCTACACCTGTCCTGCACATCCCAAGCTGTTTTCCCCACTGTCTTTCCCTCTTTGTTTCCCTTTTTCACCACTTTCCTATCTCCCCATTTTCTTTTCTTTCAAATAAATGAGCGCGGGGGTTAGCGGGAGTAAGCACTATTAAGCAGTAGTTAGCAGGTTTGCACAAATGTGCGCTTGTTTGCACTTAGCTAAGCATCACTAAGCATCATGCAAACCTGCGCAAACCCGCTCACAACTGCTTAAAAGTGCCTTAGTCACTCTGTATGTCAGGGCCCTTGTTCTGCTCAGCAGCAAAATAAAACACCTCTGTCAGTCTTGAACCCCGGACCTTGGACACACTAGACTGCATAAAGTACCACTAAGCCACACAACAAGCTGGTGCTGAAATAAATATATCATGCATCAGAATGAGTGAATGTAAAGGAAAAATAGGAATGCCATAACACAAAACTTGTTCTGTGGAACTTTACCAGCAGTTGTTGTGGAATTGCATTACATGACTGTGATAAGAGAACCAGCCATTCTAGCAGGAAATAATGTTACAGCAGCACTTTACAACCCACACACAGTATCATAGCAGGACAAACAGTGGCATATCTGATTAGGGCAGAGGACATACACCCCACCTGTGACTACTTTTCAGGGATGTCCCTGATTTTGAAACATATGTTAGCTGTGTCCCTCTGAATCCCTTTGAAAAGTACTGATGTTAGGCAGAAAGGTGGGGGGGTATTACACTTAATGAATAATGACAATAATAAGAGTTAGACACCATTTGTACTTCAGAAAAGGTGTATTAATCCATATGCACTGGTTCTCTTGATGTCTCCACTTACTGTCTCTATTATTTTGAAGGTGTACCTCACTTTCACCTACCTTTCCCTGACTCTGTTCAAATATGTACCTGAGTGTTTTAGAGGCCTGGCAGAGGCAGAAACACACACGCATATAAGCTTTTCTGCTGTTACACACTGTGCAAATAGCTTTGGAAGGAGTTCCACAAGCATATCCTTATGTAGGAGTACAACACTGAAATACCAAAGGATGTAGCCATGTACTGGTAGCAACTGACTGTAACAATGCCATTGTACCAGTGCTGAAAAGACCTGTGCATTGCACAGACAAAGAATAACAGGCTAACATCTGGTTACCATCTGGATAGGTCCACAGTTGGGAGGTATGCAGACAGACTACTTGCCTTGATAAACTAACAGGTACACAGCAACCCTTTATGTCAGCAAGATAACATTCACACAATAATACATAATGCTCTCTGTACGTCTGCATCCCTACCCAAATATACAATATACCTGTGTGTTCAGGGTCTACCAAGGATGTAGGTAGGCATACGCAGTACTGGAATTGTCCAGTTTTCATGAGCAGCCTGTGCTAATGTCAACACTAAAAAAGCACAAACTGTTCAGGAGTGAGTACATTAATATTCACAGTATAGCAGTTCACAAACAGTTCATGTGCCAAAAGAATACATCTCAATAACTACTTTTGTATGGCAGTTAATTGTATAAGTAGAAAAGAAACTACATACTCCCATGTATCTTGTGTTAGCATTTGCAGGGGTGAGTACAATTCTACACTGACAAATATGTACTGGAAGTGGCAACATTCAGGTCTGAGTACAACATTTAAATCACTGGCTACACCTCTAGCTTCAAATATAAGAACTATACCAACCTTATGACTTAAACAATGGCATCCACAGCAAACAAGTATGAGCCCCACTTTGGAAAGCTGAAATGGCTATGCCTACCTGACTTAGCAATTTATAGCACTGGGTCGCTATGACAGTGAGTACTGCAATTACCACACAGCAGGCTGCATGCAATTACCAAATGGTGGCCACCAAGTGGTGCAGAGGCCATCACATGCACATGTGCAGATACCTATAAAAGCAGGCTGTACTTGCTGCCCACACACGCAATCATTCCATTGCAGACACTGAGAGAGAGAGAGAGACATAGAGAGACATAGAGAGACAGAGAGAGAGACATTAACAGCAAAAGCAAACTCAAAAGCAAAAGGAACATGGAAATTAATAATACCAACACATACAAAGGAAAGGTATGTAACAGATATATATTTACTGGCATGTAGTAGATGTTTTTGAAGAGTACTTTACATACTTTGAAACCATCCATATGTGGCAGCAGTAGGTATATATGCACAGATGTCCAGCATAACTACTGCCATGGACAAACCAGTGTGTAGCTGTGTGCAGGGGGACATAACTGTGACATATGTAGCATAGCATTAAATGTCAAACATCTGATCCATGTTATCTGTGTTCTGTACAGTAGTGTGGACAATGGCTGTTTGGGGGAGTAGCGCAAACAGCTGTATAAACATGGATGTTCATAGTTCATAGTTTAGTACTAAGCTAACTGCCCTTGCGAGACATTTTATGCCAAGCCAATTATCCCTTGTGAGGCTCAAACCCTGCACCTTGTGTTTGTAAGGCAAATACCTTAGCCATTAAGCCACCCTCCAACCCCCTAAGGGATAGAGTAACACATGCATGATAGTCATATTAACATGTAGCTTAGCATTGGCAACTGCTGTACCAGGCTAATATGCTAATCTAGCATTTGTAGCTATATACACACCCTCTAATATTACTGTGTGCTCACATGTGACACCTGTTCATGTTGCAGCAAGGCCCAACAGGTCAGCCGTGAGGTCCAGGGACTTACAACAGTGTAGACTTTGTGTGTGTATGGCACACAAACACATGGAGAGATATATATGTGTCAAATATATTAACATCTGTACATGTGCATACAGCAAGGGACATACTGCAACTGTATGTGAAGGGTGGACATATATATGTTGGTGAAGGTTGTTATGTGCATATTTGTATGTAGGTTGTAGTGTGTGGCAAACAAGACAGCATACAGTGCTGGTATATGACATGCGGTGGTTAAACACTGTGGGTGTGATTTGTTAAGTTTGCAATGTTGCAGCCAGAGAGGCCTGCTAAAGCTACATGGGCTGAGAACACCTTCAATGCATTTCTCACAAGACTGTGCAATCTCATTACATTAATGTATACCTCACATCCTTTGCATGATTGATATTCCCACCATGAAAACTGGACTGTATATGTGCCTATATGTATATGTATATGTACACCAATGGATGTGTATATGTATGTATATGTATATATATATATATATATATATAGAGAGAGAGAGTGAGAGACAGAGTCATATATAGTGAGACAGATGCCTGGTGTCAAAGCCATGTCCTCAGGCTCAATGCTGAAACACCAAAAGTGTGATAAGAGACCTTGGGACACAGGTGGACAGTAGTCTCCTCTTTGATGATCACAGTGCTACACTAGTCAAGAAACCCTTCTATGTGGCACACCTCATCACAAAAGGCTTCTCATCCAGGGAAAAAGAGGTCATTGTTCCCCTCTACTCATCACTCATAAGACCCATTATAGAGTACAACACCCCTTTTGGTATGTACCTCACAAGACATCTACAACAACTGGAAAGTCCACAGACATACCTCACAAAGAGGATTACTGGCCTCAAACAGATGCCCTATGCAGACCGTCTCACAAAATGCCAGCTTTACTCTGTCGCATATTGCCTACCCAGAGATAATCTCTGCCTAACATACAAAGCTATGTCAAACCCAGAGCTGTTGGACATGCTCCATGTAAAGAAATCCCAATCCCTCTGACCTACACGCTCTAGGGACCTAAACCTTGTCACCACAATAAACAGAACATACTGGAGGGATAGACTCCTATCTCAGAGACTTCCCATACTCTGGAACAAACTACCTATCTATAACAAACAAATCTGCTCAGTAGCACTCTTCATGAATAATCTTGATGATTGGATGGGAGATAGGTAATACACCCCGGGGATCACCTCTGTGGCTCTGCTTGACAGGGGCACAGGTAATTAATTTCCTTGGGCGGCAAAGGCCAGGGTACTGTTTGGCTAGGCTTATATAGGCCCTAGGGCCAATAGCCTAGTACCTACCTATGAACCTATACACACCCACATGTACTTGTTGCAATACATGCTATGTGAGGTTAACTGAGTGTGATGGTCAATGTGTTGGTGAATGTGTCAAAGTTGTGTATATGTGGGATAGCCTAGTGGGAAACTGTTTCTGACATGGTATTTTGTGTCCTAGCTTTGATCCCAGCAAAATATGTGTATGCTATTGCTAGGCAGAAAAAGCAGTATGGCATACGGTCAGACATAGTCCCTTGGTGTTGACTGGGGTGTGTCATTGGAGGCTAAAGCAGTACATGTATGCCTATTGATTGGTACTGCTGATGTATGAAACGGTACACCAGACAGGGACTAAGGGCACAAAGGGCACATAACACCAATGTAATTGACAGTATCCGTGACCTAGCAGGTGCCATCTGTAATTACACTGAGGTCACTGATAGACGTTGGGGTGAGACATTAGATGTCCTCCACAATGTCATGTCCATGTGTCAGGACAGTGTGGGACGGTTGAGACGTCGACGTGGGCGTATGCCAGCAACATCAGCAGCTGGCAGTCACCGTGGATGTCCATCAAGTCACAGCCGCTCCCGTAGTGCCAGTACCAGCCCCAGCAATGTTGGGGGTGGGCTGTCTATAGACCGTCCTAGAAGACCACGTGCATGTGGCTCTGGCCAGTCCCAGCAGGGACCTGGATCCAGTGTACATATGTCTACCTCTGAGGATAGTACCCTGTCTGGCTTAGTACCTGATACTGTCTGTAGCACCCCTGCCAGGCACAGGTACCATATCTGTGGCCAGAGACAGTGATCTGTAAAGCCTGGAAGGTACAGTCTGTGGCTGTCCCACAAATCCCTGTATATGGCAGCCACAAGGTGGAACTGTGTACATGCAGACACACACACATAAACCAGACACCTAGGGCTAACACATACCCGTACACATTACATCCACATTGGCCCATACTAGTACTCTTTGCCCACACACACACACACACACACACACACACACACACACACACACACACACACACACACATGTCAATTGTATGGCTCAATGTAGGCCTCTGGCAAACCAACAGCACACCCTGTGTATATGATGAAACCTGTGCCACCTCCTGTCATCTGTAACATTGATGCAGGAACAGGCTAACATGGTGCTGATGCACAGGGTGACTTTATAGCAGTATAGCAATGTTAGCATGTTGTCAGCAGTAAAGTGTAATGACATCCTTGAAGGTGTAGCTGAGCAGGCATGATGCATTAAAGCTATGATTGTCAATGTAGTATTGTTTACACCAGTGTTAATTCCAATAGTGTATTGTCCGCCCATGTGCCACTTGGCTGATGTGTGTAGTATTGGCAGCATGTGTTAGAGAGTGGACAGTACATGTGGGATGTGTGCAACACAGATTTGCAGGTGTACATTTGTGAACATGGTGGAGGCACACTGTTTGCATGTACGTGCATAGTGGGCACATGGGCAGGGTGACATGCCCTGTATTACACAGTGTTAACACTCCATAGTTTCTATTGGTGGCCAGTATGCATTGTACTACACGCATTTTGGAACTTGAGTACACATGTGTGTATGACATGGGTTTGACACTGTTCTTGGTGATACTGTTACTATCTGTCATTGGTTTGCATTCTGGTAGTATACATAACCTCAACAGCCTGACCATAAACAATCGTTAGATGATGTCTTGACAACTGACACACAGATGTAGAACACACAGTAACATTTGGATCCTTCAGGTACTATACTATGCCAGTAACCAGTGGTATTCACCTGCACCCATTCCTGGGACCACTCCTGTTTGGCATATAGCTCTCTTAGGTTCAAGCAAACAAAGTAGGGATATGTCCGTCCACATCTGGAAATGCATACTGTGGGCTATAATGCATTCTCCAGAAGACACACACATCCTCCACAAGGGTATCATACAGACAGATACCTGTTGTCAAACCCATGCTGTAAAGCTATAAGCCAACTAAAGCATAGTCATCCACTTTTACAAAACATAGTATCCCCACAGTACCACATAGGTAGTAGCCCCCAACATGTTGAACAGGTACCGATGTGTACATACAGCCAAGTGTTACGTCACCTCTCCTTTGGTAATCAAATTTCCAAAGTTATTTTGAAATCCCTCGGTGGATCATATAAGCAATAAGGGGTCTGCATGCATATCCACAAAGGTTGTTGTACACCTATAATGAATAGCCATCATTGACAGACTTTGCTGACTTTGAAAAGGTCAGAAATATACCTCAGGCATAAACCCTCACTCACACTATTCAATAAAAACCGTAATGAGTGTGTGTGAAATGGATGACCTAGGTCAGGGATCACTGCAGTGGCTTGTCAAAAGCATACAGATGCGACCTAAGGTCTGGAAAGCAGCAGCACACTCTGGCAAAGATAACAGATGTGTTCATGGAGAAAGCAGGGTTCCCACCTATGAAATAATTGAGATCACATGTATGTATATGTATTTGCCACACAGCTACCTGACATGTGCAATGCACATACTGTTGTCATGGTGATATGTCATACAGTAGTAAAAGCAAAACCCACAACACATTGACCAACAGTGTCACACACATAGAACACACACACTCACCAAGTGCAGGATTCAAACCCCTGCATAACTACTTTATGATACTAGAGCATTACACATTAACATGACGTGCTATACACATTACTGGGAGTTCTTCTTTCCACAGGTATATTTGTAGGATGGTGACCTCATCAGACTTGACAAAGATGAGTATACCACTTTTAAGGTGTTTTAGTAGTTTTCAAAAAGGTTGCTCCTCTCCAAGGAGATACACACACACTCTCATACAGTTGGCAAGTGCAGGATTCAAATCCCTACCTAACTACTTTGTGATACTAGAGGAGTACACATTAACACAACGCACTATACACATTACTGGGAGCTCTTTTTTCCACAGGTATATTTGTAGGATGGTGACATCATCAGACTTGACAAAGATAAGTATACCACTTTTAAGGTGGTTTAGTAATCTCCAAAAAGATTGCTCCTCTTCAAGGAGATACACACACTCATACAGTTGTCAAGTGCAGGATTCAAACCCCTACCTAACTACTTTATGATACTACAACAGTACGCATTTACACAACACGCTATACACATTACTGGGAGTTCTCCTTTCCACAGGTATATTTGTAGGATGGTGACATCATCAGACTAGACAAAGTGGGTTACATTAGGTGACATTAGGTGGGCTACATAGAAGGAATTTCTAAACACTTTGGCAATGTGATCATCAAAGGAGAGTTTACTATCTACCTGGGTCCCCAGGGCCATAATTACATTCTCCGTACATACGGGATTACCACCTATGTGGTAATTTGTGTGCACTTTGTTTTATCCATAGGGGATGACTATGCATTCTTTGGCATTCTGCTTGAGGGCATTGCTTTGACACCAGGTATCTGTCTCTGTAAGACCCTTCTGGAGGATGTCTGTGTCAGCAGTAGAGTCGATTATGGACCACAGTTCGCAGTCATCTCCAGACTTGTTCAGCCATACTCCTCCCATGCTTGCCTGTACCTCTAAGCAGTATCTACTGAACAGGTGGGGTTAAAGGACCAAGACCTGTGGGATGCCATTTGTGACTGGTTTAGAGTCGGACATGGCACCTGCAACTCTGAACATGTGTGTTTGATCTGTGAGCCAGTTGGCCACCCATCCTGTGACATAGCTGTTAATGTTCAAGCTGGTAAGCTTGTCCATGATGCCAGAGTGGGGAATGGTGTCAAAAGGCCTTAGTGAGGTCCAGGTGAGCTGTGTGGACTACTTTCACCTCCATCTATGTCCTTGGTAACTGTTTCAAAGAAGTCAACTAGGTTTAGGAGGCAGGATCTGCCTTTAACAAAGCCAAGTTGAGTAGAGTCCAGTGTCTGGAGGTTCCCAATGTATCTGTTTATGGGTTCCATGATAATTTGATCCATAGCTTTGCAGACCAGGCTGAGTAGGCCTATAGGGCAATGGTTTCCTGGTTCTGTTGTGGCACCCCCTTTGTGGAGCTGGATGACTGTTGCTGTATGCCATTCTTTGGGTACATAGCCTGTGGTAAGGTTGAGTCTGGACAGTGAATGTAGGTGAGGGTGTAGTTCCTTTTGGGGCTGGTGTAAGATGCAGCGTGGGTCACCATCCAGTCCCATTGATGCTATGTTCTTAGCTTTGGAGAGGGCTATTTTTGCCTGCATGTCCATGAAGTCTGGGGCTCCGCATTCTTCTGGGATGGACAGAGGCCCTTTTGGGGGTGATGGGGGGGGAGTTTGCACTGAACTTGTCTGCCAGGATGTGGGCAATGTCAGTTGGTTCAGTGTATTTATTGCCATTTTGCAGTATCTGACAGCATATTTGAGAGTTGCCACCTAAATGTTTGGTATAGCTAACGAAGGCTTTGTGGTTGTTATTCTTACATTACTTGGCAATTTGTCTTTAGAAACTGGCCTTGGATTATTTTATGAGCGATCATTGTTTCTTCCTAATAATGATCAGTGATGCCTTTCCTTTTGTGAAGTTTGCTCTATCATGTGTTCGTTTCCTCCTTCTGTTGTATAGCTTATGTATGTGCAATGACCACCAGATTGGTTTTTTATTCTTGGAGGAGTGCGTCTTGGTTTTATTTGGGATGTCTCGATCCATGCATCCCTGTAGATGCTCATAAAATGCACTTGTAAATGATTCGGCAGATTGTATAGCATTATCCTATAGCAAGGGGGCTTTGGAACTTTCCACTTTGGTCTTGGGAAGTGTGATGTTTGCTTTTGAAAATGTCTTCACAGTGGTTTCCTTGACTGGGGGGGGGGGGCGGGATGTGGATGTCCAGTGTGATTACTTTATGATCTGATATTACCAGCGAGGGGTTTATCTCTGTTGTGGAACACTGATACCCCATGTTGGTGATGATCAGGTCCAGTATGTTGTCACCTCTAGTGGGCATGGTGACCAGCTGTTCCAGGGTGTTCGAGTTTTTAAACTCTAGGAAACATTGGGCAAAGGGCGTTGTACATGAGTAATTCTCCCACTCAATGTTTGGGTAGTTGTAATCTCCTCATATAATGGTGTTTGGTAGGACCTTTATATTTTCCACTGTTCTCAGGAATACTGAGTGAGGTTCCTGAGACAAAGTAGGTGATCTGTAGCAGGCTACAATCTGATAAGCAGCTTTGCCCAATGTTAGTTGCACTTGCATGGTCTCCAAGGCCTCATGCTGTGCCACTAACCTGAAGGTGTGAGTATCCATAAGGTAAATGGATACACCCCTTCCTTTTGTATTTCACTCTGGGTTTTGGGGCCAAATATCAGAGGGATTGTGAGTGTTTTACGTGGAGCATGTCCAACAGCTCTGTGTTTGACATAGCTTTGTATGTTAGGCAGAGATCACCTCTGAGTAGACGATATGCAAGAGAGTACAGCTGGAGCATTGAGACGGTCTGTGTATGGCATGTATTTCAGGCGGCTAATGCTCTTTGTGAGGTATTTCTGCATGCTTTCCAGTTGTTGTAAATGTCTTGTGAGGTACATAGCAAAGGGGCGTTGTACTCTATTATGGATCTAGTGAATGATGAGTAGAGGGGAACAATGTTCTCTTCTATTCTGCATGAGACAGCTTTTGTGATGAGGTGTGCCACGTAGAAGGATTTCCTGACTACTGTGGGGATGTGATTATCACAGGTGTGTCCACTGTCCACCTGTGACCCATGGTCTCTTATCACACTTTCAGTGTTAAGTATACTACCACCTATGTTGTAGGTCATGGCTACAGAGTTTTTACCAAAGGGGATGACAATGCACTTTTTGGCATTAAGCTTGAGGCCATGGCTTTGACAACAGGCATCTGTCTCAGTGAGGCCCTTTTGCAGGATGTCCACATCTTTAGTATTTACAATTATGGCTCCTAGTTTGCAGTCATCTGGAAACTTCATTAGCCACAGACCTTCCATGTTAAAGTTTACTTCAGGGAAGTAGATACAGGACAGGACCCAGGACTGAACCCTGTAGTACTGCACTCGTCACGGTTCCAAAGTCATACTTGGAGTCTGCTACTTTCACAGTGTGTGTTCTTTCAGTGAGCCAGGTGGCAACCCATCTTGTGACATAGCAATTTATACCTAGTTTAGTGGGTTTATCTATAATTCCAGACTGGGGGATGGTGTTAAAAGCCGTGGCAAGATATACATAAGCTGTGCGAACCACCTTACCCTTGTCTACGGTTCTGGTGACTGCTTCAATGACGTCTATCAGGTTTAGGAGACATGATCTGCATTTTACAAACCCAACATGGTTGTGATCCAGAGTTTGGAGATTACCAATGTCTTTTTTTATAAGTTGTATGATGATACATTCCATGGCCTTGCAGAGCAGGCTCATCAGGCTAATGGGGCACTAGTTCCTGGGGTCCGTGGTGTCTCCACCCTTGTGTAGTGGGATAACTGTCACTGTGCACCATTCAGCAGGCACAAAGTCTGAGGTGAGGCTATGACTGAACATGGTACATTGGTGTGGTGCCTGTTCGTTCTGTAGTTTGTGTAGAACACAGCCTGGGAAGTTATCTGGTCCCATGGATGCTGTGTTCCTGGCTTTGGAGAGTGTTTTTTTATCTGTGCAGCCGTGATGACAGCAACTTTACAGTCTTCCATTATAGAGATATGCTTTTTCATGGGTGAGAGGGGGGTAAAGTTAGCACTGATCCTATCTGCCAGGATGTTGGCAATATCAGTTGGGTATGTATATTTAGTGCCATTGAGCTGTAACTCAGAGCAGATCTGAGTGTTGCCATTGAAATTCTTGACATAGCTATAGAATGCTTGTGGTTGTCTTTAGAATCTGTGTCGAGTTTGTTTTCATAACTAGCTTTGGAGGATTTTATCAGGGATCACAACTTCTTACTGATGTTGACCATGGAGCTCCTCCACTCATGGTATTTTACCCTCCTTTGCAACAGTTTCTTCCTTCTGTTCTGCAGTTTGTTTATGGCAGGGGAACACCAGATTGGCTTCCTTTTCTTGGAGGATAGCGTCTTGGTTCTGTTTGGGATAGCACGATGCATGCAGTCATATAAGTGCTTATAAAGTGCAATTGGGAAGGATTCAGTAGTTGTAACTGTATTGTCTATCTGCATGGGTGTCCTGCAGTTCAGCACTTCTGTCTTAAGAAGCATGAAGTTGGATTTGGAGACATTTTTTAACATGGTTTCCTTAATGGGGGTATGGGTCCAGAATGTGGATATGTAGGATAATTAGCTTATGGTCAGATGGGACCAATGAGGCGCTGACTTCAGGTGTGGAACACCGGTCACGCAGGACAAACCAAACCCCGTAACCAACACAAATAACCACAAAGTGAGCTAAATGCTACTCATTGCCAGAAGTCTCACCCTCCAGATGCACACATTTGAGGCACTTCTCATTATGGAGAATACTGATATCTGTGCAGTAACAGAAACCTAGTTCAAGGCTCCAGGGAGCACACCGGCACTACCAGGATACTACTCATTCCATACCTTCTAGCATCAGAACCTGGATCATAGCACATAGGGTGGGGATGTATCCATATTCATCAAGGATACCTACACCTCTCTCTACATGCTCTGTACAGGATATGTACTCATAGAATGTTGCACAGCAACATTCTTCACACTCCACAGGGGTGGGGCCACAAAAAACCCTTGGCATTCATGCTCTATGAGCCTGACGAGTGTGTTCTGCAAGGCAATGGAGCCAATCATAATGGAAGTCAACAATACAGAGATTGAGAACCTTCACACAGTTGAGCACACCCAGTTTGGCTTCGTGAAATGCAGACCACGCCTCCTGAACTGGGAGGATTTCTTTGTTAGTTACCCAGGCTACAGATGATTGAAATGAGCTCAACACAGCCTACCTATACCTCACTAAGGCCTTTGAGACCATTCCTGAGTGAGGTATCATAGATGAACTCACCAGCCTGGCCATGTATCCATACATCACAAGATGGATTGTAAACTGGCTCACAGATAGATCCCACACATTAAGAGTTGCTGGCTACATGTCAGACTCTGCACCGGTAATGACTGGTGTCCCCCAGTGTTCAGTCCTGGGGTCCCTCCTGTTTGGTATAGACTTCTCAAATGTGCATGCCAACACAGGAGGGTTGTGGTTGACTAAGTTTGCTGGGAACTGTAAAGTGTTTGCCATAATTGATTCCCCGGAAGACAGTCATATTCTCCAGAAGGGACTCTATGAGACAGATGTGTGGTGTCAGAATCATGGCCTCAAGCTCACTGTGGAGGAATGCATAGTGATCCTCTTTGTTGAAAACAAAATACCCACAAACTACCACATAGGTGTTACCCCCTTAAAAATGACAAGGTGATAAGGGATCTGGGGGCACAAGTAGATAGTCACCTTTCCTTTGACAACCATATTGCCAAAGTGATTGGGAGATCCTATGTGGCCCACCTAATCAACAAAGGGTTTGCATCAGGATCCAAAGAGGTAGTGTTGGCACTCTACTCTTACGTCATCAGATCCATCATTGAGTACAGTGCACCATTTTGGATTAACTCGACTTAGCATATCCAGCAGTTGTAGAGACCACATAGGTACCTCACCAAGAGGATTACTGGCTTCAAACAGCTGTGTTATGCAACACAACTGGTAAAACTAAATCTGTTCTTCGTTGCATACCGCCTACTCAGAGGCACACTCTGCCTAACATACAGAGCTATGTCCAACACATAACTGTTAAACATGCTCCATCTACAGATAACAACATTGAGTCACCCTACACATTCTAGGGATATGAACCTCATCAGAATGATGAATACAACATGCTATTGGGATAGAGTACCATCCCAGACACTTGCCTTACTGTGGAACAGAGTCCCAATGTACATGAGACAGAACCCCTCGCTGCTCGCTGACAGTCTTCAATTGGAACGTTGATGAGTGGATGGGAAACAGACAATTCATGCCAGGCATCAGATCAGCAGCCCCACTAGAAAGGGGTTTAGGGTACTAAGTATTAGAACTAGGCCTTGGGAGACTACCCAATGGTGTGGTGAAAGCTGCACAACTTGCATAGGCTGATATATGCCTTCGTGGAGATAGTCTACTACATACCTATGAACCTATGTGACAGGTACATGTCTACAGATAGTAGATGTGTACTTCATTGTACAGTCATGTTGTACAGCAGGCACATGGACCACATACACTGTAATGCTTACAGATACTGGTGGCTGTTATGTACAGTGGGAGAGATGTGCACCTCATGTCTTTCGTGCCACTGGGATGTGTGCTGGGTGGGACAGTCCTGGATGGCTCCCTGTCATGGTCACCCTCTTACACACATCTCTGCCCATCCATCTTTGGCTTGTTATACTGTGTTCCCCCTACATATCTATCTATCTATATATATATATATATATATATATATATATATATATATATATAGGTACATAGATAGGTAATAGGCTATCTGCCTGAAGGCATATATTAGTATGGCCAGAGTGTGCAGCTATCACCACCCATGGAGTTAGTTCCCCTAGGCCTCTGTGTAGTAGAACTGATGAAGTGATCCATGGTGTGACAGTTCAGTTTTACATACGCTAATCAAGGCTCCTCTGGAAGAGTGTCAGTGAAGGACTCAGCTTAATGTTGGTTGGGAGCCTGTTCCAAAGCAAGGGAAGTCTGTGAGTTATTAATGTATCCCTCCAACATGTTCTATTTAATGTTGTGATGATGATATCCCTAGAGCATGTGGTATAGTGAGCTTGGGTTTACTTCAGATAGTGCATGTACATCAGTTCTGCATTGGACATTGACCTGTCTGTTGGGCAGAGATCTCCTGAGTATACAGTATGCAACAGAGTACAGATTGAGTTAAATTCAGTCTTGTTGCATGGGGCAACTGTTTGAGGCCAGTAATCCTCTTGTTGAGGTACTTCAGTGGTCTTTCCAGCTGCTAAAGGTGCCTAGTCAGATTCATCGCAAGTGTGTTGTGGTACTCTCTGACGGGTCTGATGACTGATGAGTAGAGGGAACCTCCTTTGACCTACATGCAAAGACCTTGTCAGTTTGTGGGAACACATAGCATGATTTTCTGACCACTTTGTGAATGTGTTTCTGGAAGTAGAGATGACTATCCACATGTGTCCACTGATCCCTTATTATCACCTCCATATTTCGGGTGTTGGCACCTATGTGGTATTTATATGACTGTAGCTCGAGGCCATAATTTTGACACCACATCTGTCTGACTGAGATCCTTTTTAAGGATGTCTCTATTGTCCCAAAACATTGATTATGACAACTTTTTTGCAGTCATCCACAAACTTTGCTAAACATAGCCCTCGTGTGTTTGACTGTATTTCTGAAAAGTATACACCAGACAGGTGGGGTCCCAGGACTGAGCCATGGGGGACAGAAGTTGTTACCAGCTTGAACAGGAGACCACAATTCTTACCTTGTGGGATCTATATGTGTCCCAGTTGGCAATCCATCAGATGACATACATATTTATGCACAGGTTGTTGATTTTGTGGATACGACATGTGTCTGGGATGTTGGAAAAGAGCTTTTCAAGGTCTATGTAGGACGTGTGTAGCTCATTTCATTGATGTATGTCCTGGGTGACTGCCTTGAAAACAGTCTAGCATGTTTGGGAACCATGATCTGCCCCTGACCAAACCAAAATTGGTAGGGTTGGGTGTTTGTAGGCTCCCAATAGATCTGTTTATGAGTTCCATCATGATGGACTCCATGGCCTTGCAGATCAGGCTTAATAGGCTTATAAAACAATAGTTCCCATGGTCTGTTGTGCACCAACACTTGTGAAGTGTGCCAAACACTGCTGTAGCGCATTCAACAGTTTCATATCCTGTACAGAGGGTGAATCTCAACAGACTGTTCAGGTGCAGGGTCTGTTTGTTTTGAAGTTCACATATGACACAACTAGGGAGACCATGTCATCCCATAGACGCCATGTTTTTAGGTTTGGAAAGTTCTGTTTAACCATTGTATATGTTTTCACAATCTCCAGGTATGATAACGGGCCTTTTTGTCAGTGAGAGGGGGGTAAATATGTATAAACTTGTCTGACAAGATGTTGCAATGTCAGTCATGTACATGTATTCATTTACAGTTTGCACTGACTCAGAACATATATGAGTTTACATTGATATTTATGACATAGCGAAAGAAAGCTTCATGGTTCTCTATGGACTCTTTGACAATATTTTTGCAGCTTGACATTTGCTTCATTTATTTAAGTGTATGAGCATGCCCAGTATGACCTTTCAGTATGTTGCTGACTGAAATTTGCTAAATTTGTTTAAGTGTGTGAGCATGCCCAGTATGGACATATATACTATATGTGTGTGAAAAATCAAGTTGTTTTTTACTTCAGGGCTCACCTTTGTGTTGTACATCGACAGGAAGCATGCTGTGCCTGCAGGGCTTCCATGAGTCACTTTGCATAGACTTATTAACATTTCTACATACAGGGGGGACAGCTATTATTTGTAAATTTCTACCTGGGGGGCACACCTTATTCTACTGTGGGTGTACATAGAATCAGGGGTTCACCTGACACTTATACACATTTGCTAGGCCTGCACTGCTATGTCAGGTACTCCATTTCAGTCTGTACTGTATTGTTGCCTATCGTACTGGCTTGAGGCATACTACTGTACTACAGATCTTAGCTTCCAATTTCACATATATTAGTTTGTGACTTCATAGCCTACCCAACCCACATCACACTGCCTGGCCTGTTGTTATCTGTCTGCATAGGTCTGGGGGGAAGTTCAGAGGGCATGATACAGCATTTGTTTGTGTTTGTGTTAGTCTACAATTGTCCTGCTGTGTCTGTGCCAGTGAAATGCTGTCATGGCTTAGTGGTTCAGTACTTTGACTATAGTGCACAGTATCCTGAGTTTGAGCCCTCTCACTGCTTTTTATTTTCCTGCTGGGCAGATCTGACTGGTTAAGGAACAGTAAAGCAGGTGTGAGCGTGTTTACCCGACTTTGCTCGACTTTGCCTGACTTTGCCCAACATTGCCCAATGTTGCCCAACGTTGCGCTAGTTTGCGCGGTGCGCAGCTCTGTGCAATTATGCTTAAATATGCTAAACAGTGGTAAAATGTGCGTAGCACTGCTTTATATTGCTTAAAATAGGGCAATCATGCCTCAGGTGGCGCTGCAGGACTGCCTATGTAGGATGCACATAGTACACTCCCTATATATCTTTGAAAACAGGTAGTGTCAAGTTAGGAATCCCTTTTATTGTATGTGCGAGTCAGAGAGAGATGTCATTTCCAGGGTTCCTACTGAGTCAGTGTATGTGCTATGCGTTGCCTCTTTGCCAAGGCCAAGGCATATAGGGCACACCTCCTTCTGCCTACTGGGGCAGGCTCAGGTTGTTCCTCCTCTGAGTCACACTGTGCCTGTGCAGGCCTTGGCAATGGTGGGGGGCTGTTTGGCCCTGCCCCATGCTGTTCCTGCTGCAGCTGTTTTTGCAGGATCATATTGCGTAGCACGGCACATACCATGACAATTTGGGTACATGTAGTTGGTGAGTACTGCAAGGCTGCTATCCAGGCATATCTAAGGGTCAGCTCCCAGTGTTTTCTCCTGTCTACCTGATGAATCTGGGCATCTTGGGGCAATGCAGTAATTGCCTCATGTACACAGACAACCCTCTCCTCCTACCACCCAACACTACAACCTGTGAGAGATGCACTTATATTGCCAAACTGGAAGCAAAGCTCTCTTCACCCAAGACTGGACTAGACAGTCAAGAGGAGAAGGTAAACACTTGCACCACACCACACTCAGCACACAGTCTCTCAAAACCTACACCACCAAAACACACACACATAGAAACACAAAACACACACCTACATTCATGGAGGCTCTCAGTAAAAACTTGCCCAAGCAACAAGGACCTCCAAAGCAGAAACACAAGCAACCTCCACTCCCCAACACAACCCAAATGACACATAGCCCACAAACTCAGTGTGCCACTCAACCACAGCCCATAAGGCATAACAACGTACCCAACACTCTAGTCATAGGTGACTCTATAGTCAGGCACACTGATGTTCCACTCACCAGGCTAAACAAGGAGAAAGTTACTGTCAGCTGCCTGTCGGGTGCCAGGATCGCCACATAACGCATGCACTCAGGTCACTCCACAACAAGTACAAATATTACTCTGTCATTGTCCATGTTGGTGTGAATGACCTGAGATGTACCTCCTTGAACTACATGAAAAGGGACATGGAGGAGCTGTCCGATCTTGTAGCCCAAGCAGGTATGACCCTAGCCATGAGTAGCATCCTGCCATCACCAAGAATGATACCACAGTACAAGCAAAAAATGATTGACTTCAACAATTTGCTAAGCTTCTGGTGTCATTCTAAGGGGATCCAGTATCTGTCTGCCTGGGATGACATGATCGACAAGCCACAATGCTTTGCCAGAGATGGCATGCACCTGTCGCCCTGGGATTCCGGATACTGGCCACCCCTATACTGCCTTTTTTTAGGCAAGGTTCAAATGACAAATTCACCACCCTAACAGCTACAGGCAAGAAGAATCTGAGGGTATTGCTACTCAATGCTAGAAGTCTAAACCTCAAAATGCACTCTCTTGAGGCACTCTTTAAAATGGAGAACATCGACATCTGTGCAGTGACAGAGACCTGGTTCAAGGCTCCAGAGAGTACCCCTGCATTACCAGGCTATAATTCATACCACACCTTTCGGCCACCTAACCTGGACCGAAACACTAAAGGCGGAGGCGTGTCCATATTCATTAAGGATATCCACACCTCCAGGCTTGTTGCTCAGCATAATGCATCTGAGATTATCCAAGTGCAACTAACTCTGGGCAAGACCGCAATCCAAATTATAGCTTGCTACAGATCTCCCACCATGCCCCAGGATTCCCACTCCTCATTTCTTAATACACTAGAAAATATTAGGGTACAACCTAACACCCTAATAATGGGCGATTTCAACTACCCTACCATTAACTGGGGAAACTACTCATGTACCAACTCTTGTGCTCAACGTTTTCTGGAATTCATAAATTCCAATGCCATGGATCAACTTATCCACACTCCCACCAGGGGCAGCAATATCCTAGACCTGGTTACAAGCTGATCACCCTAGACATCCACATCCCTCCCCCACCCCCCATTAGGGAAACCACAGTAAAAAATGTCTACAAAGCCAACTTCACACTTCTTAAGACAGAAGTGGCAAACTTCACGACACCTATGCTGACGGACAATAGAGGTATGACTGCTGAATCCTACACAAATGCACTTTATAAGTACTTACACGAGTGCATGGATAGTGCAATCCCTAACAGAACCAAGATACTATCCTCCAAAAAAATGAAGCCAATTTGGTGGTCCCCTGCCATAAACAAACTCTACAACAGAAGAAAGAAACTGTTGCAAAAAAGAGTAAAATCCCATGATTGGAGAAACTTCCTGGTCAGCTTCAGTAAGAAGCTGAGATCCTTCATAAAATCCTCCAAAGCTAGTTATGAAAACAAAATCACCACTGACTCTAAAGACAACCACAAAGCATTCTATAGCTATGTCAAGAATCTCAATGGCAACACTCAGATCTGCACTGAGTTACAGCACAATGACACTAAATATACAGAACCAACTGATATTGCCAACATCTTGGCAGATAGGTTCAGTGCTAACATTACCCCCCTATCATCCCCTAAAGGCCCCATCTCTATACCAGAAGAATGCAAAGTTCCTGTAATCACGGCTGCACAGGTAAAAAACACACTATCCAAAGCCAAGAACACAGCATCCATGGGACATGACGACATCCCAGGCTGTGTTCTACATGAACTACAGAACGAATTGGCACCCCACCTAAGTTCCATGTTCAATCATAGCCTCACCTCAGGCTATGTGCCCACTGAATGGCGCACAGTGACAGTTATCCCACTCCACAAAGGGGGAGCCACCACAGACCCCAGAAACTACCACCCCATTAGCCTAATGAGCCTGGTCTGCAAGGCTATGGAATGTATCATCATGGAACTTATAAACAATGACATTGGTAATCTCCAAACTCAGGACACCACCCAGTTCGGGTTTGTAAAAGGCAGATCATGTCTCCTAAACCTGATAGACTTCTTTGAAGCAGTCACCAAAGCCGTAGATGAGAGTAAGGTGGTTCACACAGCCTATCTAGATCTCGCCAAGCCTTGTGACACCACCCCCCACATTGGAATTATAGATAAACTCACTAAACTAGGTATAAATCCCTATGTCACAAGATGGTTTGCCAACTGGCTCACTGACAGAACCCACACTGTGAAAGTAGCAGACTCCAAATCCAACTTCAGACCAGTGACAAGTGGAGTACCACAGGGTTCAGTCCTGGGTCCTCTCCTGTTTGGTATCTACTTGTCTGAAGTACAGGCCAACATGGAAGGTCTTTGGATAATGAAGTTTGCAGATGACTGCAAACTAGGAGCCATAATCAAAACTCCAAAAGATGTGGACATCCTACAAAAGGGCCTCGCTGAGACAGATGCCTGGTGTCAGAGCCATGGCCTCAAGCTCAATGCCAAAAAGTGCATTGTCATCCCTTTTGGTAAAAACTCAGTACCCATGAACTACCACATAGGTGGTAGTCTACTTAACACTGAAAGTGTGATAAGAGACCTTGGGACACAGGTGGACAGTAGTCACTCCTTTGATAATCACATCGCCACAGTAGTCAGGAAATCCTTCTACATGGCACACCTCATCACAAAAGTTTTCTCATCCAGGAAAAAAGAGGTCATTGTTCCCCTCTACTCATCACTCATTAGACCCATTATAGAGTACAATGCTCCTTTTGGTATGTACCTCACAAGACATCTAGAACAACTGGAAAGGCCACAGAAATACCTCACAAAGAGATGCCCTATGCAGACTGTCTCAAAAAACTGCAGCTTTACTCCATTGCATATCACCTACTCAGGCGATCTCTGCCTAACACACAAAGCTATGTCAAACCCAGAGCTTTTAGACATGCTCCACTTAAAGAAATCTCAATCCCTACAAGCTACACGCTCTAGTGACCTAAACCTCATCACCACAATAAACAGAACATGCTGGAGGGATAGATTCCTGTCCCAGAGACTTCCCATACTCTGGAATAAACTACCTATCTGTATCAAACAAAGCTCCTCATTAGCACTCTTCAAGAAAAATCTTGATGATTGGATGGGAGATAGGAAATTCACCCCAGGGATCACTTCTGTGGCTCTGCTCGACAGTGGCACAGGAAAATAATTTTCTTGGGTGGCGAAAGCCAGGGTACATTTGGCTAGGCTTATATAGGCCCTAGGGCCAATTGCCTAGTACCTACCTATGAACCTATGAACCTATGAAACTATGTGTCCAGGTACCGGAACCATGACTTGAGCATCCCAAACACATGCTCGATTATGTTTCTTGTTTGTGCGTGTGCCTCATTATGGAGTTCTTGTTAGGGTGTGTGTGCATTTCTGATGGGTGTCATCAGCCACGGCTCCAGTGCGTATCCAGAATCCCCCACTAGGTGACCGTCAGGAATGTCCCCATTGGGAAATCTCTGGTACAGCTGCATCAGATGCCAGATGTGGGAATCGTGATAGCTTCCAGGGCAGCCAGCACACACATTCATTATTATGCCCTGGGCATCACACACAACCTGGCAGTTGATGGAGGGGAAGCCCTTGCGGTTGATGTAGACCCTACCCCACTCACCGGGTGGTGCTTTGATGTGTATGGGCATGCAGTCTATTGCACCCACTTCCTCAGGGTATTCTGCTATTTGGTGGAAAAGACGCATGTGGAATTGGGGAAATATACATGCTCACCGACATGTGCTGACATGGCATCCAGGAACTGGTGCAGTACCCTGGATGCTGATGCCTGTGAAACCCCCATCATATCACCAGTTGGTCTCTAGAAGGTACCTGTAGCTAGCATTCATAGGCCAACACATACCTTGGTATCCACTGGGATGGGTTCCCCTCTGTTGGTTCTGTGTGTGAGGCGTGGCCGGCACAGCTCAACAATTTGCTGCAGGAGGTGTCTGTCCACTCTATAGCGCTGCACTATCTCCAGCTCATGTAGCCCCTGGTATGTTACCCTGGGTCTGTACACTCTTCTCCGTCTCCTCACTGTGGGTTGCTCAGCAGCATTTGCAATATCACCACCCTCAGCATCTTGCATATGTTGGCTTATGATAACAATAGCAGCCCCTAACATTTTGTCTGACTTAAGCTTTTTAAGTTTTCACTCTTTGTATACTGCAGTGTTGCAGAGTTCTTGAGAAAAAACATGGGGGAATGGTGCTTGCAGAGTTTAAAGTGCTGGACTGGGCTGGGCTCGTCTACTGCCTGTGTAATTGGCTGATTCTGATATATTTCACCTGGCAGCTCTGCTAGTTCTCCTTGGTTAACTTCCTACAACTTCTTTTCCTTCCTTTTCCCTTTCTGTTTCCACAAGGGGCAGCGCCGCGCAAACAAGAGCAAACACATGCACACGAACGCACATGCACGTAGACAGGCTTACACAGGCTTAGACAGGTGCACACGTGCACACACAGGCTTACACAGGCTTACAGGCGTGCACATGCACGCACACGGTGTAAGCACGTTTGCAAGAAATTTCAGATATATCCACGGCGTACACCTTTGGTTTCTGGGTTTCAGCTAGGACAACTGTAGACACGCCTCTTGCAATCCTGAGCAACTCATGGCAAACACAAGCCACTCTGCTCCAATAAGCTTACAGTCTTTCAGACATACCCCCTCATGATGTCACCTATCGTCTACTCTACTACTCCCCTACTCCTACACTTACACTCTAGGGACATGGCTCACATACCAGGGAAAATTGGGATTCACTATCCTTATCCTCATTTGCATAGGATTGCCTACTGCTTGGTTACATCTCACTACTCAGTAGCCATGTTGCCATCAGCCTGCCATTCACCTGCATGGCAGAATAATCTTTTTATTAAACATGCCTATTTTTGGCTATTTTTTAAATTATTTTCTGGTTTTTAAAGCGCCGCATGTTTGCGCGGCACTGCGCTATGCTTAAACATTGGAGATCAGGGAAAAAAATAAAAATTAATTTTTATTAATTTTCAGCTTATAAAAATGCCAGTGGCCTTATATTTGGCCATTGGCATGCTTCCTCAACTGGATGCATCCTTTATTTGGAGCTGTCATAGCTCCGTTTAGCTATTTGTAGAACGGTACTCCGTTACCAACGGAGTACATTTCTGCAAATAACACTACTCTTCCACGGACAGGTTAGTGTTTCCTGGATCGCAAATTTACCTCGTTTGCATAGCTTTCAGCAGCAAATGAGGTAATTTGCATAATGTAACACTGTCCGTGCAAGAGTAGTTTAAGAAGCTCTCATGCACGCTCCTGCCAGCTGTTGCTGGATCGCTCGGCAGACATATTGGCTGTCTGCCGTATTACGCTACTCTTAGACTCCATGCAAGCCTTCGTAAATCCGGCCCAATGTGTGTTCTGTATCTTACTAAATATATACTATTGTACTGTCTAATTATTGTATTTTGCTTATATTTCTGTGAAGCTTTTCTCTCCGGACCTTCACTGAAAATGGGCTTCTGGCCCAGTCAGACTTTCCCAGTAAACAAATATAAATAAACTAACTAACTAACTAACTAACTAACTAACTAACTAACTAACTAACTAACTAACTTCATCTGTACTGCATACACTCTGTTTCTCATTTCACCATTTTGATTTAACTCATATTTCATTTCATACATATCCTTTCTTCAGTTACTTTTTTAAACAGCGTACTAGCAGTTTTACTTGCTCTGCACACAGACACATTTTTTGAAAAGGTTGTCTCTCTTCCTCACAAAGCTTGCTTGCACCTGTATTTCATCATTTTTATACCACAGTTTATTCTGTCTCTTGTTAGAGTCATACAAGTCAACCGGATTCATACAATGTGGCTCTGTTCTTCAGCTTAACTTAAAAACCAACTAAAGTCTGTGAAGGACCTTGTGCCCTTGTTGAATGCATGGGTAACTGTCTTAAATTCTGAGACCCTTAAATGGGAGTCCCAGGACAGCAAGACTGAATGTGCAGAAATAGGAACTATATACACTAATTCCAAGATCTCTGTGTCTGACTATTCCCTTACCTGTAAGATATAGTGAGTTTGGAGCTAACATATATAAGTAGTGGGCATACAGTCTGACACATTGGGGGGGGGGGTCAGGGGGCTTGCCACTGCAAAAAACAACTTTTAAAGGAAAAGAACAATTGTCAACATTTCCTAATTTCCTGTTGCTTTTCTATCCTCCCATAATGCAAAGACTTGGAATTACAAGTCTTAGCATTACAACAGAGAGCTGAATAAATGTCATGTTCGATCTCAACAATAATTACCGAAGTTCTCTATTAGTACTGATTTTTGTTCTTTTACTCTTTAAGAAAATTAAAAAAAAAATAAATGCCTTCAAGATTTCTTCCACAATAACTTGCATGACAGAACATATTGTACATTTCCAACCTCATTCATTCACATTGAGGACTGAATTGGATTTCTGGATCCAAAGTTTCCAGTTTCTGCTAAGTTTCCTTGGAGTAAAAGCATTAAGGCTCTCAGTTTTTAAGTTGCTTTTGTGGCCACGGATACAGGTATACAGGGTATTTCTTCTACTTCCATTCGCCTGCTGTGTGATTTTGAGCAAGTTGCTTAACCAGACAGCACTTACAAGTGATCCATGAAAAGGGATACATGTGTCTAGTGGGCTTACCCTCCAAAAAAGTATTTAAAACAGGAATATCTGGTTATTGCATTTGGGCAATTTCTTCTCTCTTCTGGTTACCTTTCCGTACTCCCAAATGCATAAGCATTTAAAGATAATGTATTTCATCACTTTTGCAAATCTTTTTGCATTGTTTTGCAAATATTTATTCACTTCTGACACTATGTAGTTCTTTGATGGTGAGTAAGTCAGAC